>NC_092261.1:8511988-8801988 GCF_036320965.1 Panulirus ornatus
ATTAACTGTCCTTTGAACTTTATGTTGTACCTTAACTTATCTTCCTGCCCATGGTGACCCTTCTATGGGGCTCTAACAGCACTCAGGAAGCTGGCCACATCCACCAGATGAGACCATAGAGCAAGAAATTCACTGATGTGTGTATGTGTTTGTGGGTTGATTACAGGATAACAAAGATATAAATGTTTTGTGTCTTTAGCATGGAAGTTGCATGTTAGTTTTGTAATGAGTTGAGATGGCATTTTTAGTGTTGTAAAGACAAGCGGTGTCCAAGGGTAGACAAGAAAAATTTTGAGTATTTTCAAACGTGTATGTTTCATGGCATGGCATGGTGTCCATGTTATATTTGTTGGGGGCTGGGAAAACTGTGAGTAGAGGCTACTAATGTGCTAGGCAGGGTAAGCTTTTCAAGAGTGGTATAGATGGGAAGGGTCAAGTGTTGAACATACAGGAGGATGATAGGCATGCAAGAGATAGAGTGAACTGGAATCATGTGGTATATAAAGGACTGAACCAGGGCATGTGAAGCAGCCATAGGAAACCATGGAAAAGTCTGTGGTGCTTGGTTGTGGATCAAGGGCTATAGTTTCAGTGTGTGTTTGAAGGAGAATGGATGTGTTAGAAATATAAATTTTGACAACAATATGTGGTGTGAGGTGTTTTGATTAAGTAATAAAAGGGTAAGAGAGGTGTGATAATAAAAAAGGTGCGATTAAGAGAGTTGAAGAGAGTGTGCTGAAATGCTTTGGACATGTGGAAAGACCGAGTGAGGAGAGATTGACAAAGAGGATATACATGTGAAAAGTTGAGGGGACTAGAAAAAGGTGGGAGACCATTTGGATGTAAGGATGGAGTGAAAAAGGTTTTTGAGTGCTCAGGTTCTGAACATGCAAGAGGGTGGAAAGTGTGTATGGTATACAAAGCATTGGAATGATATGGTATGCAGGGGGTGCTGTGCTGTCAATGGACTGATCCAGGGCATTTGAAGTAGCATGTGATTTTGGTGCATGACACATAACAGCTAGAGAAAGGATGTGAGCAAAGGATACCATTTCTTTGTCAGTTCCTTGTACTGCCTTACACTTGGAACATTTACTGGCTTCCTTGCAAACATAAACACTTAGCATGTATGAAGTAAAGTAAAGATTTTCCCAATACAAGTACTTCAAAAGGCAGAGCACTTAGTTCCTTTTTATGACATTAGACCCTTCTTATCCAAATCAGTATGTAAATAATGTCTAGCCCCCAAACAGAAAGAAAAAGCTTTCCCATGCCTCATACTTCAGCATGTAACTACAACAATAAAGACACTGAACACTTATTGGAGTACCCTGCACTCTCCACACATACACACACACTTGCATCATCACTACACTTCATGACTTGTGGTCCTGCCCGGTGAATGAGACCAGCTTCCCGAGTGCTGCAGGAGTCCTATAGAGGATAGATGGTACTCCTGGAGCTGGTGGTGTTTAAGTTAGTCTAAGTTATCATTTTTACTACCTTTTTTAAATATATTTGTACCACTGTATCATTACCTCCAACAAAACTCAAGTCTCTGTATATAAACTCTTAATCTACAGAGTTTTATCTTTCAACTGGGTTCACCTGCACCTAACAGTATCACATTATCATGTGCTGAAGCTTATTTTCAAGTAGTTTCTTTACTTATGCTGTTAATTCTGCCACTAGACCCAATACTTTTTATCTTCAAGGAAAAGGATAGCATATTTTCTCTTTTCACAAGATACAAGCGCATATTAACCTTCCCCTCTTCATTCCCCAATGATCTTGGCAGGTGTGGCCAGTGCGTCAGCCTCGTCCAGTGAGTGAAAAACTACATGCAAATCACCCACTTCTGACTGGCCAGCGTATCTTAGATGCTCTCTTCCCATGCGTCCAGGGAGGAACAACTGCTATCCCGGGTGCCTTTGGTTGTGGTAAAACCTGCATCTCTCAGGCTTTGTCCAAGTACTCTAATTCAAATGTCATCATTTATGTTGGATGTGGAGAACGAGGAAATGAGATGGCTGAGGTGGGTGATTTATTGGTTTGTTAGAAAAATCTTTTCCAAAAGAAATGTGTAAGTTTGCATTTATATGCATTACCTATCAGCAGTTTAGGGAGCTAGTTGCACACTTGTGAGGCATCTCACTTAACATTTCATTTAGTCTACACAGTAGTTACCAATTTGTATGTTACTTTGTCACTGTATGAGTTTTTCTTGCATCTTTAACATTTCTTGTGCTTAGTTTTGTGTTTGTCCAGTAGATGAAAATTTTTTTCTTGTTTGGGTGAAGAATTCTTCTCTGATTATATGTCTCTCTATATCTCCAATGCCCATTCCCACCAGGAACTCCCAGAAAGGGGCTGAGCATGGCAAAAGGGTCTTCTCTTATCCCTGTCCTTATATACCTCCCTCGCATACACCATTCCATACATTCTTCACTCATTTCTCTCCCTAAGTTGGTGATTTGTTAGTTTGTCAAACAATATTTTCCAAAGGAAAAGTGTATGGTCACATTTACGTATTTGCATTACCTGTTTGCAATGCAGGAAGGGATTTGCATACTTATGGGGGCAGCATCACTTTGTCTGCCCAGTAGTTAAAATATTTACTTCCTCCATGCCACACTACCCCCTTTTTTCACTGCATTAGTATTTTCTAACATCTTTCTTAACATTTCTTGTCCTTAGTTTTATGTTTGTCATGTGGTTGAAAATTTCTTTCCTGTTTTGGGTGAAGAATTCCTTATCTTTCTATATATATCTCTCATGCCCATTCTCTCCAGGAACTCCCATCGAGGGGATGGACATGACAAAAGAGTCTCTATTTAAACTAGTCCTTATATACCTCCCTTGCATACACCATTCCATTCATTCTACCTCCATTTCTCTCCTTCCAGTATTCATCCACTCTATATCCCCATGTCACTGGTGGCCTACCTCTCACATCAACAACTTTAATCTTACTATCATACATTCAGGTGCTTTCTTTCATATCAACATGAGTTATGCCTGAAGTTCCTGCAATATAAACAAACAGCCTTGTGCTCATTATATTAGGATTTGGATATTCAGAGGAATTCAGCCTCTCAGATTATGCCAAAATATAATCATGTACATAGATTGATTATAGAGCAGTAGATAATAGATTTCTTCTGTCAACAGGTATTGCGAGATTTCCCAAAGCTGGAGTTAGAAGTGAATGGGAAGAAAGAATCCATTATGAAGCGCACTTGTCTTGTTGCCAACACATCAAATATGCCTGTAGCTGCCCGAGAAGCCTCAATCTACACTGGTATTACATTATCTGAATATTTCCGTGACATGGGTCTCCATGTCTCCATGATGGCTGACTCCACCTCACGTTGGGCTGAGGCTCTTCGTGAAATTTCTGGACGATTAGCTGAGATGCCTGCAGATTCAGGCTATCCTGCATATCTGGGTGCCCGTCTTGCCTCTTTCTATGAACGTGCTGGTCGTGTTAAATGTTTGGGCAATCCTGAACGTGAAGGTTCTGTGACCATCGTTGGTGCTGTGTCTCCTCCTGGTGGTGACTTCTCAGATCCTGTAACATCTGCCACTCTTGGTATTGTACAGGTGTTCTGGGGTCTCGACAAGAAGTTAGCTCAGCGTAAACACTTCCCATCAGTCAACTGGTTACAATCATATTCCAAGTACCTGCGTGCTCTTGAAGAGCATTATGATGCTAAATACCCAGAATTTGTTACATACAGGTTTGTAATTTTTCCCTGCAATTTGTGACTGTGGCTCCATTATTTGAAATTTTGAACTGATGTGGATGAACCACTGTACATTTCACACTAATATAAGACACCTCTACAATACAAACACCTTTCGGGCCAAAACAAACCTTTTTTATTAACAAATTGATATTCATTCGTAACAGTATTCAGATATATGAAACTGAAACTACAAATCACATATGTTTAAAAGTAAACCCCTGTTCTAAGACTTCCGTAAAAGACTTACACTGCAGATTACATCTGATAAACTAAAAGCCCATTGGACTGAGTGTGGGATGTAATGGGGTAGTTCATTAGTTCCTGCCCTCATTCCGGGATGCTGGGCATCAGGAGAATATGTGAGAGACAGCTTATTGCATGTCACCTCAGTGCATTTTTTGCCTGTTTTATTCACACAGTGTTCTCTGTACACATACAGATAGTTTACATTGAACCCTGATTTACAATAATTTAATAGTGTAACCTTTTGTGCCATAAAACCTGCAAAGATATTTTAAAAAGAAATGTAAGGACAAAACAAGCATAGCTTAGTCATTGTCCACCAGTCTGAGATAAGTAACCTTTCTTCCCTCCCCCATGATCTATTAGAATGGGGATTTACTGTACACCAATTTCTATAGACTACTATCTAAAATATGAAAAGATTGACATCCAAAAGCAGTTTCTTCATCCAGGATGTTTTGCACTGTTCCCCCAGCAAGATGCTGTACATGTCATTGTCAATGGCCCCTTTGTGTGAGGTCTTTATATACATATACGTGTATTCTATTTTTTTCATACTCTCACCATTTCCTACATCAGCAAGGTAGTGTCAAAAACAGAGGACTGAGCCTTAGAGGGAAAATCCTCACTTGGCCCTCTTCTCTGTTCCTTCTTTTGGAAAAGTAAAAAGTGGAGGGGAGGATTTCCAGATGCCCAACTCCCTCCCCATTCCCGGAACACCCCAACAGGAAACACCATCACTACCCCATGCCTCAGCACCAGGAAAACAGACAGAAAAGGCCACATTCGTTCACACTCGGTCTCATATTATATATTTTTCATACTTATTCGCCATTTCCCTCTAGATACAAGGAAGTATTTACTGTTGAGACACAGGGTACTAATTATTTTAGTTATCTGCAAATGTAATTCTGTAATAGCTCTAGCTTTTTTATTTCAGGACCAAGATGAAGGAGATCCTGCAAGAAGAGGATGACTTGGCTGAGATTGTGCAGCTGGTCGGTAAGGCTTCCCTCTCTGATGCTGACAAGATAACACTTGAAGTAGCCAGGATAATCAAAGATGACTTTCTCCAACAGAATTCTTACACTACGTATGATCCCTTCTGTCCATTTTACAAGACTGTTGGAATGATGAAAAATATCATTGCATTTTATGACATGTCACGACAGATTGTCAACCGCACAGCCCAGAGTGATAATAAAGTGAGTCTTATTTTAATATTATGAATAATGTATTACATATAAAGAGGAAATTGAGAATTGGTTAAACAAAAGTAAGGTTATGAGATTTAGCAATGGAACAAGACATTGGTCTGAGCGAGAGTCTGGATGGGGAGAACCTGGAGAAGTGGAGTACTATATAGATACTTGACTTGTGGACATGGAAGCAGATAGAACTATGACAACTTTGGTGAACCATATGTGAGGACACTGATGTCCTGGGTGCATTAAGGACTGTTTGGAAGGAGAGGACATTGTCTGTGGAGAGAGGGCTAGGCAAATGTGTGGTAGGTGATCAGTTGCATCATGGGTATGAAGGGTCATGGGATATGTTTAAATGATGATTGTTGTGATGGGTGATGTCCAGTTTCTAGCTGTCATGTGTAATGCACCAAAACCAGAGCTTCCTATCCACATCCAGGTCCCACAAACCTTTCCATGGTTTACCCCACACATTTTGCATGCCGTGGTTCAGTCCATTGACAGCATGTTGACTCCAGTATCCCATGTTGTTCCAGTGCACTCTTTCCTATGTACACCTTTCACCCTCCTGCATGTTCAGTTACCAGTCACTTAAAATCTTTTTCACTCCTTCCTTCTATTTCCAATTTGGCTTCCCCCTTCTTGTTCTCTACACTTCTGACATATATCCTCTTTGTTGACCTTTCCTCACTAATTCTCTCCATAAGTCCAAGCTATTTCAGTACATCCTCTTCACTTCTCTCAGCTACACTCTTTTTGTTACCACACCTCTCTCTTACACTTTCATTACTTGATCAAACCCCCTCACACCACATATTTAATTTCCAATAGTGCCACCACTTACCACACAAAATCGTCTGTAGCTCAAGCCTCACAATATAAAATTGTGGGGGTTACTATGCCATCAAACATACACTTAATTGCCCTACCACACATTTTTTAATGGTCCCAGAACCTTGGCCTCCACCCCCACCCATACTGTGACTCGGTTCTGCTTCCATTGTACCATTTGCTTCCATGTTCACCTAGGTATCTGAATCACTTCACTTCCTCTAATTTTTCTCTGTTCAACCACACACCAACTGAACTGCCCCTCAACTCTGCAAACCTAATGACCTTACATTTATTCAGTTTTACTTTGAACTTCCTCCTTTCACACACTCTTCCACTCGGTCACCAACTTCAGTTTCTCATTCGAATCTGTCACCTGCACTGGTTCATCAGCAAAACAGCATCCGACTCCCTTCCTAGGCTCTCTCACCCCCTGCAGACTGCAGACTCATGGGGGGTTGGGGATGTAAACAACAGAAGAAAGGAAAGATAGGTAGTACGAGGAAAGGAACTTGGATAATCTACATCTGTGTTGAGCGAAGCTTAAGGGACTGGGGAAGAATGGTTTGGGAATGTCATAGGGCACAGGTCAGGAGTTAGTTACAGATGAGAGCTAAGGAAGGGGCAGCACAACTGCTGCAGCAGGAGTCATGGGAATGTTAAAGAATGAAAGGAAGGAAGCTGCAGACTGGTATGGGTAAAATTGAAGATGGGTTTTGAGGGATGAGAAAATGGATGAGTGCTTATGAGCCTGGCCATGAGAAGAAAGATTATTATGAGACAAGTGAAGCCTTGAGCTGCAGAAACCTTTAGAAAGGTCTTGAGTAACACCAGGACTTTTTCATACAGACTGACAAAATAAATGGGAAAAATTTGTGGTAAAAGGAAGAAGTCCTTATAGTAGTGCTCGGCCTAGCTTTGATGTACAGATGTTAAACATTATTTAGGTCAAGATAGGGAATAAGTAAGAAGAATTGAATGTCTTAAATGGTAAAGTTGTGCTTTTTAAAGAATAAAGAAGGTATATGGTAATATATTAGAGCTGTGAACTGCTTAGACCAAGAGATCTTTTAAATAAGAATGTTAGTGGCATGATTTTTTTGTGGTCACTGAAGTATTTGTGTGTGTGTGTGTGTGTGCAAAGCTAATTGAGATATTAGTCTCTTATGAATAATAAATAATTTTAGAATCACCTGTCACATCTGCAGTATTGGTCATTAGTGATTCATCAGCTCAGCGTCAATAGTAAAAAAAAATAAGTTTAATAAGTGAAGTGAAAGACTGTATGTACTTTTGATCTACTTCAAGTAAACTAAATTGAAGATAAGTAAAGATATATTGCTGTGCAATGAACAAGACAAATAGCAATAAGTTTTCTATGGAGACTTTTTCAACAAATGTCAGGTTACTACAAAGACTTTTTATCATAATTTTGATGTAAAAGAGGTTATAATAGAAAGCCTTACTTTATGCTTATATTCCAAATGGCCATTTTGGTACTTTTAGTTAAATGTTTTCCATTTGCAGGTAACGTGGCAGATCATTCGAGACTCGATGAGTCAGATTCTTTCTGAGCTGTCTTCCATGAAGTTCAAGGATGCATTCAAGGAGGGAGAAGTAAAGGTTAAGAGAGACTTTGATGAAATATATGAAAACATCCAGCAGGCCTTTAGGAATCTCGAAGATTAAGAGGGAACACAAGCTAATTATTGGTGCTTTTCTCTCCTAGACTTCCTTAATTATGTACCCACTGTTGGACACATAAAAGGAGAGAGAAGTCAAGGACACAAAAGATTGATAAGATTTCTTAGAACATCTGGCAGGCCTTAAGTAACTTCAGAGATTTAGGGGAACATATGCTAATTAGTGGTACTTTTCTCTCTTTTGACCTTGTTAATATACCCACTGCTGTACCTTACATGCATTTGTAAAAACAGATTATTTTATGTAGATGTACTCTTGAGCAAACAAAACACATTAGTAAGTATGGTACATGCTGAGGGTTAAGTTGTCAAGTTAAGTGGTGAAAAATGCCATATAAAAGCATTTTCTAAGGTCATTCCACCAGATGGCAATTATATGTTTTCCTCACCATCTTACAAATCATGTGGGCCACTTGTAAATTATATATTATTATTTATATGCTGGAAAATTAAATCTTTGTAAGAGCAAGATTCTTTTATATAGTTGTACATTGACATAATTAAGGAACTCCAGTATAAAACTATGTTATCTTGCTTTGTTAGCTAAGAAAGTGAGTATATTGAAATGATTACTTATTGTCAGTTGCACAGATTTTCACAATTATGAAGGTATACTTGATACCAGATGATACACTCATTTTAGAATTAACTGTATGTGCCCATTTATGGAAGCTTGCCAAAATATTGACATCCTATCACCATGTATGCAATATGTTGTTATTCTACCATATTACAACAGTCAGGTTTTGTTTTTATGCTACCTAATTAAAATTTAGTCTTGTAGTAAAAAGTGAATTATTTTGTATGATTATGAAAGTCTTGAAATAAGTTTGTGGTTAGAAATACAACTCCCTTGCTTTGTTAGCTAAGGAAGCAAACGAGCAACAATATTTCTAAGGAATACATTTTGGTGATGTGTAGAGGTGAAACCAGTATCAGGTATCAGATGATATGTCTAGTGGACTTAACTACCTGTACAAGTAATTTGAATATCTTCTCCTCTCTCATTTGACATTCCTCCTATGGAAGCATTTTCTTAGATCATTCCATATAGTTATGGCAGTCACATATTGTTCGCTTATGGATCATTGAAAATTATTATATAGTAAGCATTTAATTTTGATACTATTAGAATATTAGCATCTAAAAATTCAATAATCTTGCTTTTTCAGCTAAGAAAGCAAGTATGATATTCTTAGAAGGAATGTTGATTTTGTCAGTGTTGTAAAGTGGTACAAAGATTTTGTTTGTGCCAATTGTGGGATATACTGTTCCTGGAAAAGGAAAGAAAAATTTTAGCCTTAAATTTGATATTCCAGACTACAGTAAAGAGGTGTTGTCAATGCCAGGTGATACTCTAGTCAAGTATACCATCAGTTTAAAGAACTGAAAACTTTCTAATTTGACATTTTCCCTGGAAGCACTTTCTGTAATTATTGAAGTTATTTCTGTGAAATGTGTTCACTCAATTATGGATCATTTTTTTTAAATCAGTTAAGTACATTATAAAAACTGCTGTATACTTCTGCTAGAAGTGAATTTGACTATGAAACGATTGTTGTTATTTCTATCAGTGTTGTTAGGTGGTATAGAGGTTTAGTTGATGCCAGATGAAACATTGTTAAATTTTGTCTCTGCACAAGGAATTTAAAAACTAGCCGTTGATTTAACATTCCAGACTACTGTGTATATTTGTGATGTATATTGTGAATAAATGGATGGGAACTAATTTCTTGTCTTATTTGAAACATACCATAAGAGCAGAACCCAGTAACCAATGTATGTATCCAATAAGATCTAAAAAACAAAGCAGTCAGATAAAAAACTCCTATATACTAGACTAAATTACATCACATTCCTAAGTACATGTTCTAATAAATGCAATATGCTTGATTTTTGTTCATACTTGTCATTTCCCATGTTGACAAGGTAGTGAAAAGATGAAGAAAGAACTCGTTCACACATCCATTCTCTAGCTCTCATCAAAACCACAGACCCCATCTAAAACTTGGCCGTAGAGAACTTACCATGGTTTCCTATGGCTATTTCACATGACCTGGCACAGCCCATTGACAGCATATCACCCCTTGATATTGCTATTACTTAATCGATGAGCATTTGTATCAGGACCTTGCTCACTCTGTTCAAATGTATGTTTGTGTTGTTCATTCTATTACAGTATATATTCTTGATTTTAATTCTCTCAATCATTCTCTCAAGCATCGTCAATCACAGGGTACAATTTGCATGATGCAAATTCCATTACTGACCAATGCAGGGGTGAGATTAGTACAGGAGTCTGACTCAGCAAAAGGGTAAATATTGGCCACTACCTGGGTACAACTGATGTGGAGTGACTTTGTATATTTTCTTTCTTCGCTTCATTTTATAACATCACCTTCAAATCTCTTATGCAACAAATCCATTGGAAAGATGTTCCTGATGAAATTTGCAGTATAGGCGCACAGTGACTTTTGGTTCACCCTGCACATTTAACAGTGACACAACCCAAGATGATATGTTTAATGAAGTTTTAACACCAAAAACAAAGAAGTTGTTTGAGTAATTCACACAAACATGAACCAACAAAAATCTGGTCGAATGATTTTAACAAATTTTGTGAAATAAGAAAAGTAGGAACAAATTACAAATGCAGGTTGGACACAAACCAACAAGAAACACCAACAAATAACTTGGCTCAAATCACCGACTCTGAGGTTAGCAAGACTAGGCTAACCGACTCTGAGGTCAGCAAAGCTAGCATCTCAGATCACATCATTAAGGGACTGAGCCATTAATCAGTGCAGAAACTGCTGAGACCAGATGAAATGCTGTAAGGGATGAAGTGAGCAATCCAAACTTAAATTTCTATCAGAAGAGAGAATAAAGCCAGGGAAAAACTAGATGAACTCGTAAAATACATACAATATGCAAACAGGTATATAATTTATCAACCTGACTTAGAGGGAAGATGAACAGCTGGCTTGGCTGTGGACAGACTGATGCATTGTTACTGAATATTTGAAATCCTTTATTTGCATTGTACCAAGAAATACAGTTTTACACTAGTGGGACCCCATCTCTTGAGCACTCTCTTCCATCATTATTTATATATTTTTGGAGGCTGTCTGCACTGGTCCCGTTTGTCTTTCTACTTCATTCATCATCCAACCTCATCCTATAACAATCCTCACCACATCTTTTTAAACAAATTTCATGTTATGTCCTCCGTTGTTCTACCCTTTCATCTCTCAAAGAACTATTCACCATGTCATCCATCTCATAAAATCTGAGGTGATGTGATCAGGTCAACTTTCATCTCATTCCCCTGTTCATCTCTTGTAGGATCTTTCAAAGCAAGCGTTACCAGTGATTTACGCCAAACAGAAGCATGATTACGGTAATCATGCATAAGGCCCCCTTCCAAACGTACCTTAGGCCTGGGAACGTAACACAGGCGACCAACGAATTAAGAACTTTGTCCTAAGATGTCCATGCACGTGCACTAACATTACCAACCAAAGACTTTTTTACAGTTACTGTAACCCTGAGTGGTATTGCCCGGGCACCAGAGTTGCCAACTCAAAATTTCAGATGGAGCTAGATTCACTCACCAAAAAGCGCTAAACTTACTAAAATGACAGCCAAAAACGCTCTTCGAATTATTTCTGCTTTAGACGTGCAAGATTACTAATATCAGGTACGACTGACTGCTGTAACACTAAAACACTCACCATTATTCCAGATCTGCGGTGTCCTGGGTTTGTTAGTGTTCTATGTGATTCTTCGTTGCGGTTGGGATGACTCGTATGCTTTCAATGACCCAATGTTGTTCAGTACTTCCTTAGGCAGTTTATAATCATAACAGCAGTTTCCACTTCTTAGTCCACGTTCGATATTACAGCATTTAAGCTTTTCATGATCTATTTCGAAGCTTTGACCTCACGATGTTCATATGGCCAGATACGCTCTACATCAGCGTTGGAGTGAAACAATGTCTGCACAAAGCCAACTCAGAGAGGTCACTGAAGGGATTTTCTCCTGTTGAACCCTGGACGAGGTTACTTTAGCCTAGAGCGCTAGGGTGGTAATGATCTGTTTCCACAATACATGATGAAGCTTCCTCCACTGGAATTCAATGCGTGTGATAATTTCTTCGTTATCAGAAACATCCTTGCTAATTCCAGTATTCCAGGCTTTGTGGGTTGCAGGCATTCACTTGCACTCAGTAATGAAATTGACTGTAACATTTGGACATTGTCTGGCAAACGTTGACGAAGCTGTTTCACCAACTCCACTACAAACTGTCTGCATCTTCCTCGAATATCCTTTTCATTAGGAAACTTACATTGTGCCATCTCCTTTTCAAACTCGTACCCCAAGTGCGTTTGTGGGTCTAAGCAGTTCTCTACTGAATTTCCTTCCTTTAATTTTCTGCCTTGGATTAAGACTTTAGAACTGAGCAGTTTGGTTGGATCCTATACCTCCGCTTCAAATTTTTCATTTACATGCTGAACTTCAAGAATATACTTCAGGAATATCAGGACGGCATAGTTTTTCTTGTCACAAACATGTCAGAGAGAATATAAGTTGTGTAACACCTTTCACCATTTCTTGCCATTTCAAAGTGAGTTTTAAGTTCAACCCACCGCTGCAGTATTCTAACAACTGCTGATTCAGTTGACAGCCTTCGAGTCTGGTTTAGCTGTATTAATTTCAATGGAGCTTGACCATCATTGATCAAAGAAAAGATCTTGTACCTTGTTTGGCGAATGGCAGAGTAGAACCAATTATTGGTTTCTCTGATCATAAAATCCAGGTTCCTAGGAAGACACTTTGCTGCAGCATGAGACAGCCAGCTGCAGAGACTGATACACACACTTGATCAGGATCAGATGAGGAACTTCTAACCTGAGTTTAGTAAACACTCCACTGTTAACACCTGTCATCACAGAAGCATTGTCGGTGCCGATTGCAACAAGATTTTGTAACTCCATTATTTTTCAAGGACTTCTTGATGGCATCACATATCCCATTAGCATTAACAATCATTCAGCTCAACAAGGTCCAAGAACGTCACTACAGTCTTCTTACTTTCAGAATAAAACCTGATAGCGATACCCAGTATTTCGTTACCGTAATGTCATTACTCTCATCAGTTAAGAGGCTGACATTCTCAGTCTATATAACTTTTAAAGTCACTATCAAAAAGCGGGGCAATCACATGCTGAGTATTATTTTTACTCATTCGTTAAATGTAATGGCCTGCACACACACAATCAGCAATGTTACCGTCCTTCATGGTCCACGGATAGATGTGTCACTACCGAGGGTCTGACTGAACCTGAAATGAATGGGGGGCTTGAGGAGGGAGAGCTAGAGGAATACAACAAAAATGAACCTGCTCAAAAAAATTTCGAACATGTTCATTTCGATGAAAATAAATTACGTGCAATATTTGAATTGTTTCCCTTATTTTGATAGTTTCGATTACACTTCCTCAATCATATTAACATATTTTGATATGACACTATGTTTGGCGCCAAATGATAAAAAAAAAAATGCCCCGAAAACGTTCTAATGCACTAAATACGAAGGTTTGGCGCTAGATCTAGCGCCAAAAGCACTAAGTTGGCAACTCTGCCCTGGCGCCTGAATAGCCTCAAGAAGTTTTTAACCCATGTTGTATCTAAAAACGGTTAGAATGGAACCAATATTCGCTAAATTTTCATTTGGTCAATTATGTTAATTGGTTACTAAATATAGAGAAGGTAAACTTATATCAATACATATTAGCAATACAGATTACACATTTCACAATAAAACAACGGAAAAACTCGGAGAATGGGCAACAATGATTCCACGTGGCTGTCCATAGTATTTCTAGTGTATAACCCTCATAGACATAATATTTAACTCACCAAGTATATACTTAGTATTGAACACGAAATCCTTCGTTGAAATATTGATGATATTCATGATTGTAAGAATCAATGTACTGTACAAACATATTTTTGTTTTTCGTTTCCTTCTCCCTCCACACACCATAAACAAGTGCATGGAGGGAGAGGGAGAATGATTGACGATTTTTTTTGTTGAAATAATCTAGTTCCTTACTATCATCAGTTATCAAATTTCTCCAATAGTACATATAGAGAGAATAAGGTACCAAACCTTAAATAATTTCTTCCTCGAAACAATAGTTAATTGCAAGTGTGATAGAGACAGAACGGGCGCCAACTCCATCTTCCTTCTGTAATGTAATCCACTACAATATTTTTGTTTGGTCACTTCACATCTTTTATTTTATCCTTTACTTACTTCAGACACTGATACAAATGATAAGTTTTCCTACATATCACTCAGGACATCTAATAACTATATATTTTTCTCAGAGTTACCATGGGCAAAAAACGTTTCAACATGATAATGGTAATGCAACATGATAATGGTAAGTTGAATCACCATTTGATGGTGGTTGCCATCTTCCTGAGATGACCACCTGCAAGTGACATCATGGATCCTTAAACAGACGCCTTCAAAAACAACGACCACTCGCTCTCCCTACCCACTTAAACACATGCCTTACTCTCATAGTAAGAACTCACTGATCAAGGTAACTTTCCAATTACCACATAACTTTCGAGCATATTCCACTACGTCAGTGTCAATCCTTTCTCCTTATCTGTAAATGCCACATAATCCATTCTTTTTTGCTCGGTGTGCTTCTCTTACACATTGTTTACATGCATTCTCCCAGTCCTTAAACATTACATCCTGAGCCATGCAATGTTGAATTGGCTTTGACTAACATAAATTTATAACACTGACCTTTTCTTGAGAAACTCAAATGCAATGCCATCCAATCATGTTGGTTTATTAAAATTCATCTTTTTCTATTCACCAAGCCATTTCAACAGTGACAGATTTTCCAAATCAACTTTTCACACATCCTCTCCATAAGCATGAACCATTTCAGCAAAACTTTGTTGGTTGTCAGTCAAATTAGGCTTACCACGACACAGTTTCTGATAGTCGTTCTTTACGATAAACTGCCTCAAACTACATAAGGTTCCTAGGTATTTCATTTCCAACACATCCATCCTCTTCCTTACTTTTCCATTCAGGAAACAAAACTCCCATCCTTACAACATGGCTGGGACTACTAAAAATTCAAACATACCTCTCCTAACATTAAGTAATGACTTCTTCCACAACCTCCTTAATGTGCCCGAGACCTTAGCACCCTCTTCCACCCTATGACTTGCTTTCATTCCAGTCTCTTCCACTTCCACTCTTACTTACCTAAACTATGACCCATTTAAATTTAGACTCGAACCATCCTGTATCATCTACCGACAGCATCTCATTATGTTTTGATCACATTTACTCTCAGTTTTCTCCTTCACTCACTTCCGAACCATTGACGGCTTTTGAGTTTCTCTGGAAAATCCTAACAAAGGTGTATCTGAAAACAGCATCCGATACAATCTCCTAGTATCCCATCCCCGCATACTGTAGACCCATCCCTAGTCACCCTCAGAATAACATTCCTCCCCTACCCTGATCTGATATTGCAGCCATAGCATAATTATATATCCTTGATGGAGACTCTGCTTCACCAAGAATCACTAACCCAGATTGATGATGTGGACAGAGAACAGTTTCTCAAGATATGCAGAAATAGAACAAGCAAAGGACATATGAAATTGAGCTGGAAACTTTAAGAAAAATGTTATTTACTTTAATTGTGTAAGAGTTTTGAATGAATTGAATTGAATTCCTGCTCCCAAATCCTACCATGTGAAGAATACAAGTTTTTTTCTCCTCTATCCCCCCTGGAATAAATCCAAGCTGTAATGCTGTTCAACAAATGCATTAATAGGGGTCATCAACCACTCTTTTTGCAGTTTGTCATTATTTTACTATTCATTTGACCATCATTATTATCTTATCCCTGGGATAGGGAAAAAAGAATACTGCCCAAATATTCCCAGCGTGTTGTAAAAGGTGACCAAGAGGGGTTGGAGCGGATGGTTGAAGATCCTTCCTTCCTGTATTACTTTCCAAAAGAAGAAACAAAGCATGGAGCCAAATGGGGAAGTTTCCCCTCTAAGGCTCTGTCATCTGTTCTTGATGCTACCTTGCTTATGTGGAAATTGCAACCATGAAAAATAAAATCATTATTATCTGACTTGGGTCAAGAATGCTACCAAAGTTGAAGAAAGCCTCATGGCTGTTGGATCAAAGATGAAACTTTAACTATGGCTGTAAAAAAAAATGTAATGGTTGTTTTCAGTTTACCATTTGTCAATGTGGTTTCCAAATTGGGCAAACTACCATCTGGTTACTTCCTTTGCTGTCACTCCAAGGAGAGCGGACACCACAGCAAGTAAGGTGTCTATTGGGCAAGTGTTAACTTGTTTTTTTATTTCCCTCCAGAGATATGGAAATCTGTCATTCTGTATACATAGGATGATATATTACACCTCAAATTACATGCCTAGGGTCCACATAAACTATGAAATGTAAAAATGTAACACACATACTTTCACTTTGTGGCTATGCACTATATTCTCCAGTGACAAGTGACAAATTTCAGGTACTCACATAATTGGCTGGACTATAAAGTGCAAATTCCCATACAACTACACATGCTTTAAGGTGAACATGAATATCTTGTTTCCCACATCAGGAAACAGACGAAGAATGGCCCATCCACTCAATATATATATATATATATATATATATATATATATATATATATATATATATATATATATATATATATATGTATATACATGTGTATGGGGGGGGGGTTGGGCCATTTCTTTCGTCTGTTTCCTTGCGCTACCTCGCAAACGCGACAAAGTATAATAAATAAATATGAATATATATATATACTACACATTACTATAAATCCAGCACTTCTTTTCCTCCTAACTGCTATCTACAATCATAGTTGACCACTGAGTTAACATAATTGTTCAAAAAGACTACATATCAAATGAAGGTACTGATTTTGCTTATTTTCTAGACTATTAGTCCAACATAAAAAACTAAATGAATCTATATCATAGGCTGTGTAACAATGCACTTGCTATCTTTTGAATGACAACAGTACCATATAATGTTTTCATGAATGCCTAATTATATACTTAAGTATCTAGTAAGAATGGGTAATAAAAACTGATGAATATTGACATATTTCATTATATTTTCCTGGTAATGTACATGAGGCTTGGCACTGCTACACAAAGGAAAAGCAAGTGCCAAATAAATATATAACTATATACAGTAGTCTGTTTGTTAATGGATTCTCACTTTCATCCTAGCTCAGCAACAATAACTATGTTCATCAGGTCATTATATTCAAAATTCATACTTTGAGGTAACATATGAAAGGCTTTGCCTTCTTAGGAGCAAAAAGGGGATTTGGATCTTGAGTTAAATTCACAGGAACCCACATCTGCTGCAAGAAGTTTGATGATGCCACAGTTTTTCTTTGTTTCAGACCTTAAATACATAATGGGAACATAAACATTCAAAAGTTGGGTGCATGTTACTGAGGGGGTTTGAACGCAATCTTCCGGCTCTTAAGCACTGTCCACTTGTGCCTTTTAATGTAATATGAGATAGCAAAGATGAGCGAGAACATCATTATTGATTTCAGAGCCATCCTCTTGCGATCGTCATGCTCTGGTTCAGCAGCCCACTTGAGAAAAGTAGACACATCTTTAGCCATCTGTGATGCAGTAGCTGGGGTGCCATCACTGTACTCAATCACCTGAAGTGCACATATATTAAATCAATAACTTTTTCAGTTTTGCATGGTAAGCAATCAAAATAAAATTTATCAATAAAGTATACCGCCCTACAACAAAACATAAACATGACTGTCATTATACATAATTAGTTCCATATACTCCTGGATAGCAAAGATTCATCCTGCCATTCTCACACTCAATTATTATCTATCAAAAAGGATTTCTGTTGCTACTACTGGACTGAATGCAGAATGGAACAGCTGAGCAAGCCTCTTATACCATTCTTTTTCTAGAAGCTGTAGCTAAAGGCAGTGGAGGGTGGCAGAGGGCCATCTTGCTGTTCTATCCTTACCTTAAGTTTGTAGATTTCCAGATTTCTTGACAACCACATTAAAGACCAAAAGGCCTTCCTCCCGCAAAGTGATTATCTTGTGTATTCAATTAATCTTAGTAACCATTATTGTCAGAGAATAATGATCAAAATAAACCTGAAACTTACCTCATTGTAAAGGGCTTGGGCCATGCCTATGGCTCCTCCTGTGAAGTAGGGATTGTAGTACAGGCCCTCTCTCAATGAAACACCAGCAGGAGGGTCACAGTATCCAGTCAGTAGAGAAAAGATGTAATTCTGTGGAAAAAGAGCCAAAGACAATGTAACAAACTAGTACATACATAGATAATTGATGGAAAAAATTGTCTCCCCAATTTCAAGGCAAAAAAGTGCAGAAGGAAATTGTATATTTTCTGATGCTTAAATTTCTGAAAAATGGGAAATGTACAAACATGAAAAAATCTTAATAAACATAACATACCTCACCACCATGTCGAGCTGAAGTGATATAAGAGAGATCTGGAGGAAGAGCACCATTGTTGGCAGCACGGGCAGCTTCATCATTGGGATAGGGATTCGGGAAATAATCAGAGAGCTTTCCTGGTCTCTCATACATCTGACCCTCATCATCTGGACCATCTTGTATCTAATCGGATACAGGAAGCAGTAATGGATGAAAACAAATTCTTCTATAATGACTTATTCTCCTTCAAGAACAGAACAGCCAAAATCAATTTAAGAAAGGGATACAGTATCAAAGAAAATACAATTGAATGTAACAAAATAAATGATGGTGAAGTGGCAACTAGGGGGATGAATATTGGGAAATGTGTGAGCTGAGGACTTATACATGATACATGGGAATATAAGGTAAAACCCTTTCAGTGCTAATGTTTTCAATCACGTGTATGAGGGTGCCACAGTTCTCAATTAGCAATTTTTTTTCCTGTCATAAGATATATTCCATAGGTATCTGACACTTTACAGCATGGATGCACAAACTCCAGGCCACACATGGTCATCAACTGCAAGATGTAGAGCCTGGAATGCTTTATGTAATATTGAACAAAATGTCATTAAGCTACCAATTACTCAATTTCTATAAAGGGTTCCCTTACAATCATTATCTACGTTTGCTTAAGGCTACTATTTACAAGTGCTTTGGCTCCTCATCCCTTACCCTGATTAACTGCTCTTTACAACTGACTCCTGATGAATTCATGAATTTTTTTTTTATTTTCTCCTCCCTTGTCCACAATATTCTTTTCAAATCTTATTTGTTCTTCCTCTCTTATTATAGTATACTATATCCTTGCTCTCTTGAACTTAGTAGGTGCTGACTGGCAGAAGTACAGCATTTATATTACCCACTACACATCTAGACTCTCCTTTGGTTTATGACATTATATTAAATAATTCTTGCCCATTTAACCTTCCTTCTAGACTTGAGGGTGAAAATACCCATGCCCCTACTCCTTCATTCTAGATTTCACAGAATCTTTCACCGCAAAATCCTTCTTCCTATCTATTGAGCTCTATTTCCCGATATATGTTGCCACAGAAATATTTAAGTATTTGAGAATTGTGTAGTTTCCATGACTGTATTTCCTCTTTAAATTTTGTCTCACTCTGCACCTTCAATATCCACATTTACCACATTTAAACTTGAGCATTACATGATCTGGCTTTAAAAAGGTACACCATATATATATTATTCTAGATATGTCTGAGCAAGTACCCATTTGCCCAGTAAGGGGAGAGAGTTATAAACTCATGAGGCCATCTGCAGATCTTTCCACACCACCAAGCAGCCTTTTAAACTTTTATGACAGCCAGCATTCACTGCCTCATTGCTCAGTTTATTCCAACCATCCACCAGCCTAACACAAACATTACTTCTTAATATCCTTTCTAACAAGCCTTTTACCCAGATTTCTGTAAAGGTATCTACCTTTACACTACACTAATACTTCTCAATATTCTGTCTCAATAACTCTTTGCTCAACTTTCTACCATGGTATCAGGTTACTCTGGTGTTGCATCTCTTGAAGGTATGTTCACTTTCATACAGCTGATTGGATGGGTGTTATCAGGGTCCCCTCCTCATTCCATAGTAAGCAGCTTTGTAGCCCTGTCTCTCACTGAGGCTTAGTTCACCTAATTCAGGTATCATCCTACTTGCTCTTCTCTGTACTCTTTCACGAAAATCTTAATGCCTTTTCAGAAGCACTGACCATACTTATGAGGCCTTGTACAGTTCTGGTCTATGTTATGAATAACTTACTAAATATATTTTTATCCATACACTTAAATATGATCCTATTATTTGCCAGCAGATACTTCATCTCTTTCCCAATCCTCCATATGTGTATTTCTGGTAACGGATCAGGAACAATGACAACCACTCGGTCTCTTTCAAAAACAGATTCCTGTAATTTATTTCCCACAAAGTAATGATCACACCTATGCCTCAATGTCTTGAACTTCCATGGACTGAATCTCATTGTTAACAAAATGCCTTTTTTAAGCCTTGACATTTGCTGTTTTCTTGGTGAGATTATTCAACAATCCACCACCCTAACATTAACCCAGCCTTTCTAACCCAATATCTGCCATGCTTTCTGTCATGGCTTCTGTTACATTGGTGATTCATCTCTTCTAGATCTGTTCTCTACCAATATCATCCAGCTGATGGATTTAGAAATTTGAAGGTTGTTATCAGGAATTCCCTCTCGTTCCCCACCTCCATTACAGACAGCTTTGTAACCTGCAGCCTATTATCACAGCAGAAGCTCTGATCCTCTCTGTGAACCAGTGATACGTGAGCCAATTTATGTATCTCAGCTATTCTACCATCACCTATGAGATGAACCTGTTAAAATATCAATATGAATTTAGGTAAGGGCAAGCGACCATATCTATAGAGAATCAAGATATTGAAAAACTAGCTTTTTGAGAGTGAAGAGTTTCTGAAACAAACCAAAATAAGGGAATGCAGAAGAACAGCCAATAAATACCTGTGCACCCATAGCTTCTTCCTTTGCTTCAGCTTCAGTGTGAGAAACACCTATAAGGTTACGGAAGGCGATGTACTTCATGGAATGGCATGCAGCACAAACATTTTTATACACCTGGTGAAAAAAATAATGAAACTTATAACTAACACTACAGAGAGGAGAAAATGAAACTGGACAAAGTTTTGTGACAACAATGCATACGAGAATCCCATGTATATGTCTCCTTATTCTAAAAAAAAAAAAAAAAAAAAAAAAAAAAAAAAAAAAAAAGGGACCAAATGACATAAGACTCACAGAGCATTGTGTGTAATTATCTAATTGTACTGTACAGGGAAGGAATTTTTCATTCATAGAGCACTGTCTCTTGAACATTATCATCATACAGCTTAAATTCAAGTAAGGTGTGTGCATTAACAATGTCCTCAGTCATTATGTGTAATTACCTACTTGTACTGTATGGGGAGGGAATCTTAAACTCAAGGTGCCTCATTTCTTGAACTTTCTCTTCTACCATACCTCTCAAATCTGTGTATATGTCAGCATTAACTAAGTCCTTAGTCATTCTATTCCACTCATCCACTGTTCTTATACTATTAAAGTATTTCTTTAAATTCTAATTAACAAGTGTTAAACATTGACTTTCCAGATAGACATATTCCACCCACCTTTCCCTTTGCCTAAGAAAAAGCTCACTCTCTTATAGAAATCTAAGAGGTTTGTTACACAAAACCTCTTTCCCATAAAGCCATGCTGTCTCTCTCATGTAATTTCACATCTATAGAAAGTCATCGACTTGCTTTTAGTCATCTTTTCCAGTGCCTTACAGACCACACTCCTTAGTTAGATCATTCAGTAGTTCAGTGTCTGTTTCCAGTCTTCTTTCTTATGGAGAGTGATGATGTTTGCCCTTTACCATTCCTTGCAGCTGTTTCTCTTCAATGACATCTTTAACAATATCTGAAGAAGTTTATCAAGCATATCTGCAAATATCTTCAGCACCTGTCGTGAAATTTCATCACAACCAAAGCTCTTGTATGGATCACAGACTTTTAATATTTTGTTGATGTCTTTTGGAAATAAAGTTTTCTAAAACTTCCTCCTTATTGCAACTCATATATGTGTGTGATTAACTACTTCTATTGTACAGGGAAAATTTTAAATTCCTGCTTGTAGATGAATGTAATTACCTATTTGTACAATAAGTGGTGAATTTTACACTTGTGAGGCTTCATCTCTTCTATCACACAACTTCCTATATTTATGCATACAGAGTGCATTAAACATGTCTTCAGTCATCTCCTTCAATTCATTCACCACTCATATTATAAAAGTACTTCAATACATCTTTTTAAACAGTTTCTTGCTTAGCTCATGTTATGTCCTCTGGCTGTTCTATTCCTACATCTCTCAAAAAACTTTTCTATGTCAAGTCTTCACGCTATATCTAAACCTTAAATGCTGTAACTAGGCCACCCCTCACTCTTCATACTTCCAGGGGGCAATTTCAAAGCCTCTATCCTTTCCCTGTAACTTGGCTCTCTTAATTCTGGTAACAACAGCTATACCCTGGACCTTCTCTATTAGTTCTTTGTGCTCCTTTACAAGCAGTGACCAAAACTGATAAGCATATCCTAGTTTTTGGATTTTTGTATGCTATGAAAAGCTTCTTGGATATTTCCTTACCCATGAACTTTGTCTAGCTCAGTGTCTAAGTCCAAAATAGAGCATAAATAATATGTCTAAGTCCTGATATGTATTTGCTGGTCCTCACAGAACTCAGTCATGCAGTGCCTAAACTAAAAATTATTTGCACTATTCTGAGTAGCTGAGTCAACATCCTTCAAATAGCAGCATTTACCTTTCTTAAGCCAGTCCAAAAAATTCTGAGTGTTAAATTTACATGTTCACTTGTATGATGAGCACATCTTAGCATATATGGGAGTTAGCATATATACAAACTCCCATTGAATAAAGACTAGGTGCACTCCATGAATTTCTTGTTCTTACAATGATAGAAACAAGTAAACTCATATTTACTACATCCTTAATAAACCCAAATTTACTTCACTTAGCTCAAGAGATCTGCACTAACCATCATCACTATTTCCTTACCTTCACTACAACTTAATGAATCAGCTCAGATGCCACCTTCACTATACCCACATACAGAATTCATATTCTCATCCTCCCTACATCCTCCTCTTCACAACTTTGACACTACAGGCTCTGGCATGATCTTTAAGGGTAATGTTAAAGGCTACCTCCACCAAACCCATATCTTCACTACACCTTCAACACCACTTACCATTCATCTGACCCTCAAGAGTCAAGTCAAAGGACCTGAAACACTGAAGGTGCAACTGTCCAGACCTTTCTGGATATTAACATATGCATCTTCACTGCTTCAGGTACCTATGAATAAATAAAAACTGGATAAGAAGAATAAGAATAAGAAGACATATGAATGAACTAATATCATGGCATAATAAGTTTAAAACATCTTACAAAGTAAATAACTCTAAAACTAACCTCATATCCACGGCGGATGGATGCATGGTCCAATGATGAAAAAATTCCAGAATGTGGCCAAGGGAATTTTACAGTATGTAGCTCCAGCTCAGAAGCTTTCACAGACTGATTGAGAGCATAAACAATACCAGCAGCACTCCCACCTATCACACCCAAAGCACCTAAAACCTAAGGATCAAGAAAAAAGGAATGCATGAGACTTTATGAAAAATGTATACAAAAACTTTACTTCTATAATTTATCGCACAAAACAATAACAAAAAAATTCATGTTACCTTCAATGACTGACATACATTTTCAAAGCATAAGTCTCAAGATACTGGTATCCATATCAAAATATGTCTAATACACTCACAGATACATTTTCCTTTCAAACCTGATCGCCATTTCCCGTGTTAGCAAGGGAAGCCAGGAACAAATGAAGAAAAGTCAAAGCCACTCACATCTATTCCTCAGCTGTCAAGTGTAATGCACTGAAACCACAGTTCCATATTCACAACTTGGCCCCAAAGAACTTTACATGGTTTACCGAAAACACTCCACATGCTCTAATTCAGTCAACTGAGAGCACATCAATTCCAGTATACAGTACCATGACGTTCTAATTCACTCTATCCTGTGCACGACTTTCACTCTCCTGTATGTTTAGGCCCCAATTGCTCAAAATCTATTTTTTTCACCATCCTTCCAACCCCAATTGGTCTCCCTGTTCCCTCAATTTGACACATATCTCCTCTTTGTCAAGCTTTCCTCACTCATTCTCTCCATAAGTCCAACCATTTCAGTACACACTCTTCTGCTCTCTCAACCACACATTTCTCGACCCTTTTCATTCCTTACTTGATCAAACAACCTCACACCATAAATTGTACTCCAACATTTCATTTCCATATCCACCCTCCTCTGCACAGCCTTATCCATAGCCCGGGCTATGTATAGCAGATACAAGTTAATAACTATTTCTAATTATCATACCTCTTTGTACAGTAAGGTAACAGAGTTATGCACTCATAGAGCCCCACCACTTGAACTTTAGAATACAACTTTTTAAACTTTTGTGTACATACACCTTTCTCCCACTTAGCAAGAGGGATGTGTTCCTGGAAAAAATGCAGATGGAAAAAGTAGAGGTGTGTTTCTGATGCCTCCCAGTGCCTCCCATGTCCACCTAATTCACTATACACAAACAACCAACCCTCATGCAGATATAAAAAGCTTATCCCTGCCTCATATTTCAGCAACTTCTGTTAACAGATCCCAACACCAACAAATACAATAATGAAAAGAACAGATACATAGTGAAATAACCCAACTAAACAAGCACTAAACAAATGACCTCCAAACTCAGTCTTAAACCCCAACTCGCTAACCATCCATCCATCAGAAACACACTCCCCAAACAAATATGCCATACTCTCTTGCTTATGCCCTGGACATCATCAACACTACTACACTACAAATACTGTTTCAACTCTCCCAAGACCCTTAATGCTAATGATGCAACTACCATAACAAAGACACCAAGCACATGCTACCCTGAACTCGCTGCATGTAAGATGTAAATCACACCCTTTATGACTTGTGGTCCCAGCTGGATGACATGGCTAGCTTTCCAAGTGCTGCACGAGCCTCATAAGGATAAGGAAGTGAGAGTCATGACAAGGGGTTTGGTAAAAAGGGAAGTGATGACAGCCTTGCATAAGATTAAGTGCAGCAAAGTGGTTGGAGTGAATGGAATATCAGTTCAGTTACATGAAGAAAAGGGGTAATTGTGCTACTGATTGGTTTGCTCAGCTAAAGGATTGTTAGAATACCTGTACAGTACCATAGTATAAAAATGATGGATGACAAAAGTGATAATGATTTATAGCTACAGCACACCAAAACCTTGTACCTTATGATCAATAAAAAAAATCTGTGGACAATGAACCCATGAAAACTACTGCATGCACTTATGTAACAGTTAGTATACTTTCCATAAATTCTTTATAACTACAGGAAACATCAAACACATGCACAAATAAATACAAGTACTTACAGCTTTCCTCGCAAATGCCATCTCTCTCAGTGTCGAGAACCTAGATACCTGTTGAAGAAAAAATATTACAAAGATGAAAATTCACTTTCTTGAAAATGAGGTTCTAACTAAACTATATATACAGTAATAATAATAATATAACAACAACAACAACAACAACAACAATAATAATAATAATAATAATAATAAAAATAATAATAAAAACATTAGTATAATAATATTTATCACAATCACTGTTTAATGCGTCAGCGAGGTAGCATCAAGAAACAGATGAAAAATGGCCCATCCACTCATACACACACACACACACACATATATATATATATATATATATATATATATATATATATATATATATATATACATACATACATATCATTCATTTATTTATTATACTTTGTTGCTGTCTCCCATGTTAGCGAGGTAGCGCAAGAAGACTGACGAAAGAATGGCCCATCCCACCCACATACACATGTATATATATAACATACATGTCCACACACGCACATACCTATACATTCCAACTTATACATCATTTTCTTATACAAAAGAGTTACATCTACCAGTTTCCAACCCAGTGAGACTGTTCCACTGCGGAGAGCTTTATTGAAGAAATAGCTTAACATTTTGGCATTTACATTAGTCTTCAAATTTTTTATCTGTGTAACTACTTCTCTCACTGCGATAGCAAATATGTCACTGCTCTCTAGTGTAAAAACTTAAACAAAATTTTTTTTTAGTTTGTTGCTATGCTTTCATCATACACAAGGGTTTCCCATCCCGCTCCTTATGTTTCTTGTTATCAATATATCTGTAAAGTCTTTTAGGATCTCTATATTACTATCTCTTGCAATACTCACTTTGTATTCTTTCTTGGCTTATCTTATGTTTTCATATCACTCCTAATTGTTTTACAATGTGTTGCAAAATTTATTTAATTTTCTGATTTTTCTAGCTAGAAGAGTTCATTTTCGTACCCATATAGCTCTTATTACATCTGATGGGTACCATTCAGCTTGTTGTTGGTTCTATTGTTTCTGACTTGCATGGGAATAAATGTTTATTGTTGGTGCATAAACGTATGCTTAAAACTAGCCTATAATCTATCTGGGCATGAACCAACAAAGGCAAAACCTTTAATGCATCATGCAAATCATTAAAATCCACACTTTTAAAGTTTCAGGTAAAAATATTGGTTGTAGGGAGTTGGTTTTCATTTTAATGTTGAACCTAATCATATGGTCATATTTAACTAGATTTTCTCCATCACGGAATTTAGTTACCAAGAACTCCAGGGATGCAAGAACTAATTCAAGTTTATGAGCTTCACTCGTCAGCCCAGGGACGCTTTGGCAGAAACAGACGAAGAAAGACCCTTCCACTTTCATACATATATACACATACACATTCATACATATACATATATACACATGTACATATTCATACTTGCTCACCTTTAACCATTTCCATGGCCATCCCACCCCACAGATAATAATAATAATAAAAAGTGATTAATGCACGTAGGTTTGGCGGTGACAATAGTTTGTAACAAACTGGCACCAACAGACCATCAGAACCCAGCATGGGCAAACGAGGTCAGGTGTGGAATTTTCCACATATATTGTCATGTCGCCACCCAAAAAAGTTTCGGATCATGGAGCACTTCGGATTTTCGAATTAGGAATGCTCATCCTGTATTATCATTATACTTGATGGCCGTTTCCCCTGTTAGCGATGTACTTCCAGGAAACAAAGAAAGACCTATTCACTTCCATACATATATACCCATATATGCACATACATGTACACATATAAACATATTCATATATACACATGTACGTATTCATACTTGCTCACCTTTACCCATTTCCGGGGCCATCTCACCCCACATATATGAAAAAAAGATATATGCAAGTAGGTCTGGCGGTGACGATGGTTTGTAACAAACTGGGCAAGTGAGGTCAGGTGTGGAATTTTCCACTTATACTGTCATGTCGCAGCTTCAAAAGTTTCGGATTTTCGGATTAGAGATGCTCAACGTGTATTATCAACTATACTTGATCGCCGTTTCCCGCGTTAGCGATGTGCTGCCTGGAAACAGACGAAGAAAGACCCATCCACTTTCATACATATATACACATATGCACATACAAGTACACAGAAACATATTTATACATATACATATATACAAATGTACATATTCATACTTGCTCACCTTTATCCATTCCCGGGCCATCCCACTCCACAGAAAAAAAAAAAAGTGAATAATACACGTAGGTCTTGCCATGACGACTGTTTGTAACAACTAGCGCCAACAGACCGCCAGAGTCCAGCAACGGCAAGAGAGGTCAGGCGTGGACTTTTCCACTTATATTGTCATGTCGCAGCTCGAAAAGTTTCGAATCTTTTAGAATTTAGGATTAGGAATGCTCAACGTGTATTAACATTATACTTGATCGCCGTTTCCCGCGTTAGCATTGTACTGCCAGGAGGAAACAGACGAAGAAAGACTCATCCACTTTCATACATATATACACATGTATGCACAAACATGTACACAGAAACATTCATACATATACATATATACACATGTATATATGTAGCCTCCTGCAAGATCAGGCTACAATTGCTCAAAATCTTTTTCACCCAATCTTTCCACTTCCAATTTGGTCTCCTGCTACTTGTTCCCTGCACTTCTGACACATATATATTCTTCGTCAGCCTTTTCTCACTCATTCTCTACATACAAAAATAGACAAGCCGCAAATTGTCTGGCAATTACTGTCCTATCAGCCTCATCAATTACACTGGTCAACAAACTGTCCTATTAGCCTCCTCAATTACACTGGTCAACAAACTGTCCTATTAGCTTCAACATTAACACTGGTTAACAAACTGTCCTATTAGCCTCCTCAATTACACTGGTCAACAAACTGTCCTATTAGCCACAACAATAACACTGGTCAACAAACTGTCTTATTAGCCTCCTCAATTACACTGGTCAACAACGATTCTGTCCCATGGGAAAAAATGTTTCTTATTCTTTTACACTGAATCCAAATATATATTCAGAAATTCTGTATCACACATAGTTTTGTATTTTCTTTGTTCCAGCATACTTGTACATCAAAGCGTACCAGTGCTCTACGGATCATCTGAAACAAAATGTTGAATACAGCTATTTTCATTGTTTTTGAAGTGCAATACCTTCTTTTTGAAAGTAAAAGCCTACATAAATGAGTCACCAGAGGCCGACAGAAACACGCTTGGAAATGTTGGGACCTTCAAGCAGTGCCCACTCCTGAGTAGCAATTCTCTGTCGAGGAGCAACTGTGTATGTAAATTTCTGGAGGCACATATCAAAACATATATGATTCATCATCTACTGTTGAACACTTGTGTATTTAGATTAACACAAAGGTTTCCAAACTTTACATAAACATCGTGTACTGATGTCCTAATCAACAAACAGATATGATATTTCATGTGCGAGAGTTTACAACCAGCAATACAGGATAAAGACTCGATCATTCTTAGGGATTTTAATCTTCCAGAAATCAACTAGGAAAACAATCTCAGGTGTAGAAAGGGAATCTGCTAAACTTGCATACAACTTTGTAGAAAACAATTCTCTCTATGAAATCAGACTGACCTAAATATTGCAATGAATTATAATACAATTAGGAGAGATATGAAAAGACTCATCAAAAAAGCCAAGCGAGAGTACGAATTGAGTAATACAAGAGTTAGTAATAGAGATCCTAAAATACTGTAGATATATCAACAAGAAACACATAAGGGACCATTAGCAACGAGGACGGGGAACCCTTTGTGGATGATAAAAGCAACACCTGAACAAGTCTTTTGGTTCAGTTTTTACACTAGGATGCAGTGACACTAATTTGCAGACATAAAAAGTACTTACAGGACACCCGAATTTACCATCACAGTGAGGAAAGGCCTAACATAGACAGACAAGTTGGAGAATGATAAAACTGCCAAACCGTTAACCTATTTCTTCAACATATCTCTCCAGGATGGAACAGTCCCGCTCGTTTAGAAACTGTTGGATGTCACTCCTATACACACACACACACACACACACACACACACAAAGGCCGTGAGCTGCCTGGCAATTACTATCCTACTAGCCTCACACTGATCAAATGTAAAATTTTGGAAACAATGGTCAAGACATAAAATCAATTCATCGTCTGCCGCTTTTCAAATAAGCATAAACTTTTCCAATGAGTATACAAACATTGCGTATAGACGCCCAGTCAACCACCAGATATTGAAACTCATGTACGAGAGCTTACAACAAACAATACAGGATAAAGACTCAATCATTCTTCGGAACTGCAATCAAGAAATTAACTGGCAAACTCAGGCGTTGTAAGTAAATCTGCATGACTTAGAAACCGTCAACGAGTGAACCTAAATTACGTACTTGATTTAGTTCTTGCAACCTATGAGTTCTTAGCTACCGAAATCCGTGTTGGTGAACAATCAAGTATTTGTGACTATAGCATGATTAGGTTAGACGTAAATATCAAAACTGATTCCACTTAAACCAGTATCATTATCCTTAACTTTAAAGGGGTGGATATCATTGGGTTCCACGATGCATTAATGTCTTTCACTCTTGTTTCACGCCCGGAGGAATTATGAGCCAGTTTTAAGCCTCAACTTTTGCACCAAAAAGACATCTTCATTTATATGCAAGACAGCACCTACAAAACCAACAAGCTGAATGGGACTACCCAGATATTGCAAGAGATATACATTACAGAAAGAAACGATGAAAGCATTATAAAATCAATGACCGAGATACTGCAACGCAATATAACAGTTAAAAGAAACGTGAAAAGACTTATCAAAAAAGCTAATAGAGAATATACAGTGATAATTACAAGAGAAAGTGATACAGATCCTAAAAGACTTTATGCATATATCAGTAACATAAGAAACACAGAAGTGGGACATATTAAGACCATTAAAAACGAAGATGGGGAACAAATTGTTGGTTCATGCCCAAAGGAAAGGGACTTTCAAACCTCAGTTTCTGCAACAAGACACATTCATTCCCATGCACGACAGAAACAAAACCAACAATAAGCTAAATGGTACTCCTCATATATTGCAAGAGCTATACAGTGCAATGCAATATACCAGTTACACGAAACGTGAAATATATAAAAAGCCAAGAGGGAATATGAAGTGAGTTTTGCAAGATATCGTAAAAGAGAACTCAAAAGGCTTTAAAGATATATCAATAATAAGGAACATGTATGTGGGATAGGACCATTCGTAAAGGAGGATGGGGGAACGCATTGTGGATGATAAAAGCATAGCAACAACGCTGAACAAGATTTTTTGTTGTTTTTACACTTGAAGGCAGCGACACGAATTTGGAAACTAATAAACAGCACTCACACGACTACAAGAATTTACCATAACAGTTAATGAAGTACTAACACACAGATAAACAGAAGACTAAGCAAAGTCCAGGTCCTCATCGTTTCTATCCGCACGTTATTAGAGGCATGAGACACGAAATCGCCAAACCGTTATCCTATATTTTCGATGAATCTCTCCATGTCAGGAAAGTCCCATAAGACTAGACTGGCAGATGTCACTCCTATCATTATCATTATTACTAGTTGAGCTTCCCTTATCCGAAATTCCTGGGGCCAAAAGTGTTTCGGATTTTGCAATATTCACATATACACAATGAAATATGTAGAAAACGGGATGGCATGGAAAAAAACTGTTTGGAGCAGACTTATACCTCAATGTTTCAACCGTCTTCCTCAGGAGGTACTGATTCCAGCATTCTGCGGGACTGTGTTCCCCAACAAGTGATAATCACCCCCCCCCCCCTTGTCGGACGCCTTGGCGTGTCGCTCTGATTGGATCGCTTGTACTGCTCTGCCAGCTCACAGCGATCTTCGCAGCCTGACGTGACGAGCAGATGTGTTAACGTTGTTCTTAGTCCCTCTCTCTAGGCAAGCTATCACACTATCACCAGTTTGTCAACTTGCCTGTAGTTGCTTTAGCGTCGACCGTTTAGTGACAGTGTGAGAGCTTACCAGGGGGAAGGAATTAAAATCAACGTTAACACAAGTCTGGGTTCATCTGCCCCTCACGTCGCATAGCGGAGATCGCTATGAATAGGTGGAGGCGGCAAGACAGGCCATCCAATCAGAGAGCGACACGCCAAGGCGTCCGACCGGGTGACCATCACTTGCTGGGGAAAACAGTCCCGCCGAATGCTGGAAACTACCATCGGACGGTCGAAACATTATGTCTCAACTCTAACTCGTTTGCTTCCATACCATCGTGTTTTCAACACTTGTCATGATGGATAATATATAACGAGATATCTTGGGGAGGGGACCCAAGTCTAAACACAAAATCCATTTGTTTCATATACAATAAATATAGATAGCCTAAAGGGAATGTATACAATGTCTTTGATAATCTATGCCCGTAAAACAAAGTTTGTGTGACAATGAACAATCAGAAAGCTAAAGTGTCACAACGTCAGCCGTCAATGTGGACAATCTGTAGTTGTTTGGCATCACATTCATTCCTGACTCTGAATTTATATCCTAGTGATAAGCAATCATTTTCTTACACTTATTCACACAGAGCAAAGTATAACCAAAAAAAAACAAAAACAAGAGTAATGCACATAGGTCTGGTGGTGATGATTGTTTGTAACAAAATGGCGCTAACAGACCGTCAGAGCCCAGTACCGGTAAGTGAGGTCAGGCGTTGAATTTTCCACCTCTAACGTCATGTCGCAGCTCAAAAACTTTCAGATTTAGGATAATTTCGGATTACGGATGCTCAACTAGTATTATCATTATACTTGATCGCCGTTTCCCGCGTTAGGGAAGTACCGCCAGGAAACAGACGAAGAACCATCCACTTTCATACATATATGAACATACACGTACATATACACATATATACACAGCCAAACATATTCATACATAATACTTCCCACGTATTCCCTGCGTGTCGTAGAAGGCGACTAAAAGGGGAGGGAGCGGGGGGCTGGAAATCCTCCCCTCTCGTTTTTTTTTTTTAATTTTCCAAAAGAAGGAACAGAGAATTGGGCCAGGTGAGGGTATTCCCTCAAGGCCCAGTCCTCTGTTCTTAACGCTACCTCGCTAATGCGGGAAATGGCGAATAGTTTGAAAGAAAAAGAAAACATATATACAAATGTGCACATTCATACTTGCTCACCTTTACCCATTCACAGGGCCACCCCGTCCTTAAGTAAACAGCATTACTACCCAATGCGTTAGCAAGGCAGCGCCAGGAAACATACAAAGGCCGCATCTGTTCACATTCATTCTCTAGCTGTCACGTGTAATGCACCCAAACCACAGCTCCCTGTCCACCTTTAAGCCCAAGGGACCTTTCCAGATGTTTCACATACCTTGGTTCAGTCCAGTGGCGGTACATCAACCCAAGCATACAACATCGCTCCTATTTACTCTATTCCGTGCATTCTTTTCACTCTCCTGCATGATCAGGCTCCAATTGTTCAAAATCTTTTTCACTCAATCCTTCCAACTCCAATCTGGTCTCCTGCTTCTTGCTCCCTCCACTTCTGACACACATTATATTCTCTTTCTCAACCTTTCCTCACTCATTCTCTACATACAAAAAAGAGAAGCCCCAAACAGTCTGGCAATTACGTTCCTATTCGTCTCATATCAATTATATGTAAACCTATGGAGACAATTATTAAAATACAAACGATTTATCACCTGCCGCAGTTGGACAATTGTGTGTTTCGATTAGCATAAAGCTTTATTTATACACTTTACATAAGCATCGTGAATTGATGGCCTTGTCAACCAGCAGATACTAACACTTCCTGTGTGAGAATTTACAACAAACAATACATGAGAAAGACTCGATCATTCTTAGGGATTTCAATTTTCCACAAATCAACTGGGAAAACTATCTTCGGTGTAGAAAATGAATCTGCTCGACTTTGCTGAAGACAATTCTCTTTACCAAATCAATGACCCAAATATTGCAACGCATTATAACACTATTAGGAGAAATATTAAAAGACTCATCAAAAAAGCCAAGAGAGAATACGTATATCCTAAAATACTTTACAGGTATATCAATAGCAAGAAACACATAGGAGTGGGATGGGACCAACAGCAACGAGGACGGGGAACCCAATGTGGATTATATATAGCACGAACACCATATCAGAATTTACCATCACAGTTAGTGAGGTATTAACACATATATAAATTAAAGACTAATAAAAGTTCAGGTCCTGATCGCTTCTATCCTAACGTTCTTAGAAACATTAAACACGAGTTTGGGAAAGTGTGTGAAAGGAGAAAGTTGAGAGTAAATGTGAATAAGATCAATGTTATTAGGTTCAGTAAAGTTGAGGGACAAGTTAACTGGGATGCAAGTTTGAATGGAGAAAACTGAAGGAAGTGATGTGTTTTAGTTATCTGGGAGTGGACTTGGCAGCAGATGGCACCATGGAAGCGAAACCGAGTCACAGGATGGGGGAGGGGGCAAAGGTTCTGGGAGCGATGAAGAATGTCTGGAAGGAAAGAACGTGATCTCGGAGAGCAAAAATAGGTATGTTTGAAGGAATAATAGTTCCAACAATGTCACATGGTGGCTAGGCATGGGCTACTGGTAGGATTGTACGGAGAAGGGTGGATGTGTTGGATATGAAATATTTGAGGACAATAAGTGGTGTGAGGTGTTTTGATCGAGAAAATAATGTAAGGGTAAGAGACATCAGTGGAAATAAAAAGGAGTATGGTTAAGAGAGCAGAAGAGGGTGTGTTGAAATTGTTTGGACAAATGGAGAGAATGAGAGAAAGAGTGAAGAAAGATTGACAAAGAGGATACATGTTGTCAGAGTTGGAGGGAACAAGAAGCAGGAGCCAAATTGGAGGTGGAAGGATGGAGTAAAAAAGACTTTGAGTGATCGGGGCCTGAACATAGAGGAGGGTGAGGGGCGTGCAAGGAATAGAGTGAATTGAAACGATGTGGTATACCGGGGTCGGCGTGCTGTCAATGGACTGAACCAGGGCATGTGAAACGTCTGGGGTAAACCATGGAAAGGTCTGTGGGGCCTGGATGTGGATAGAAAGCTGTGGTTTCCGTGCATAACACATGACAGCAAGATACTGAATGTGAACGAATGAGGCCTTTTTGTCTGTATTCCTGGTGCTATCTCGCTGAAGCATGGGATAGCGATGCTGTTTTCCAGTGAGGTGGGACAGCGACTAGAATGGATGAAGGCAAGCAAGAATGAATAAGTACATGAGTATGTATACAACGTATGTGTATGTGTACGTATTTATATGTTGGCATGTATATGTGCGTATGTGGGCGTTTATGTACATATATGTGTAAATGAGAGGATGAGCAATTCTTTATGTTTCCTGGCAATACCTCGCTGACGAGGGGAACAGCGATTATGTATAATAAGTAAATATATGAACATAGGCTTACATATATACATACAAATATATTCATACATATACATATATACAAATGTGAACATTCATAATTGCTCACCTTTACCCATTCACAGGGCCACCCCGCCCCTCAGTAAACAGCATTGCCATCCAGTGCGTTAGCAAGCTGGCGCTAGGAAACATACAAAGGCCACATCTGTTCACATTCATTCTCTAGCTGTCATGTGTATCCAAACCACAGCTCACTGTCCACCTTTAAGCCCAAAGGACCTTTCCGGATGTTTCACATACCCTGGTTCAGTCCAGTAGCGGTACATCAACCCAAGTATACATCATCTCTCCAATTCACTCTATTCCGTGCATTCTTTTCACTCTACTGCATGATCAGGCTCCAATGGTTCAAAATCTTTTTCACTCAATCCTTCCAACTCCAATCTGGTCTCCTGCTTCTCCTTGTTCCCTCCACTTTTAACACACAGCATATTCTCTTTCTCAACCTTTCCTCACTCATTCTCTATATACAAAAAAGGAAGCCCCAAACTGTGTGGCAATTACTCTCTATTAGTCTCACATCAATTATATGTAAACCTATGGAGACAATTATTAAAACAAACGATTTATCATCTGCCGCTGTTGAACACTTGAGTTTTTCGATTAGCACAAAGCTTTCTAAACTTTACATAAGCATCATGAATTGATGGCCTTGTCAACCAGCAGATACTGACACTCCATGTGTGAGAGTTTACAACCGCCAATATAGGATAAGACTCGATCATTCTTAATGATTTCATTCTTCCACATATCAAATGAGAAAACTATCTCAGGTGTAGAAAGCGAATCTGCTCGACTTAACAACTTTGTTGAAAACAATTCTCTCTGCCAAATCAAACAATGGCCCAAATATTGCAACGCATAACACAGTTGAGAGATATGAAAGACTCTTAAAAAAAAACACGAGAGAATACGGAGTGTGTTTTGCAAGATACAGTAAACGAGATCCTAAGATACCTTACAGATATATTAATAACAAGAAACACCCAGGGAGTGAAATGGGACCAATAGCAACGAGGACGGGGTACCCAATGTGGATGACAAAATCATAGAAACAACCCTTAATAAGTTTTTCTTTTTAAGTTCTGTTTTCACACTAGAAGGCCTCGAGACGAATTTGGAGACAGTGATATACAGCACGAACACGATACCAGAATTTACCATCATAGTTAGTGAAGTACTAACACACATAAACAAATTAAAGACAATTCGAGGCCAGGTCCTGATCGTTTCTATCCATACATTCTTAGAAACATCAAACACGAAATTGCCAAACCGTTAACTTATATTTTCGATGCCTCTCTCCAGGGTGGAGTGGTCCCGCAAGTCTGGAGACTGGCAGATGTCTCTCCTACTATCATTATCATCATTATCAATTATCATCATCATCATTAATGCTATTACAGGTTGAGTAACCTTTATCCGAAATGCCTGGGGCCAGAACTTTCGGATTGTGGAATATTTGTACATATATAATGTGAGATGTAGAAAACAGGATGGTATGGATACAAACCGGTTGGAGCAGACATACCACAACATTTCGACCGTTCTACGGTCTTCCTCAAGAGATACTGATTCCAGCATTCTGCGGGACTGTTCCCAGCAAGTGATGGTCACCTGTTCGGACGCCTTGGCATATCACTCTCTGATTGGATAGCTAGTCCTCCTGCCTCCACCCGTTCAGAGATCTCCGCTGTCTGACGTGACCAACAGATGAACCAAGATCTAGTATTAACGTTGTTCTTATTCCCTTCCAGTAAGTAAGCTCTCACACTATCATCAAACTGTTTGTCACTTGCCTGTAGTTGCCTAGGCGTCGACCGTTTAGTGATAGTATTGAGAGCTTACCTAAAGGAAGGGATTAAGAACAACGTAACACAAGATTTGGGTTCATCTACTGGTCCACTCAGGCAGTGGAGGTCTCTATGAACGGATGGATGCAACAGTAAAAGCACAGTAAAAGAAATCTAATAAAGAGCGACATGCCAAGGCGTCCGACCGGTTTACCCTCACTTGCTGGGGAACATAGTCCCGCCGAATGCTGAAATCAGTATCTCCTGAGGAAGACCGCCGAACGGTCGAAACGTTGATGTCTCAGCTCTGACCCATTTGAATCCATACCATCGTGTTTTCCACATCTGTCATGATGGACAAAAGATAATGCTATATCTTGGGGATGGGACCCAAGTCTTAACACAAAATCCATTTATGTTTGACATACACCTTATAGCCCGAAGGTAATGTATAAAATATATCTAATAATTTTGTGCATGAAACAAGGTTTTTAACACTGAACCATTAGAAAGCTAAAGAGTACAACGTCAGCCTCTCATGTGGATAATCTGCGGTTGTTTGGCATCACCTACATTCTTGTCTCTAAATTTATATACTACTGATAAGCAATAATTTTCTTACACTTACTCAAAAAAAGAGCAAAGAAAAAAAAAACGGTAATGCACGTAGGTCTGGTGATGATAATGGTTTGGAACAAACTGGCGCTAACAGAGCCCAGCATGGGCAAAAGAAGTCAGGTGTTGAATTTTCCGCTTCTAATGTCATGTTGCAGCTCAAAAATTTTCGGATTTTGGAACATTTCGGATTTAAGACTTTCATATTATGGATGCTCAACCTATATCATAAAACTTGATCGCCGTTTCCCGCGTTAGCGATGAATCGCCAGGAAACAGATGAAGAACGGCCCATCCTCTCTCTCTCTCTCTCTCTTCTCTCTCTCTCTCTCTCTCTCTCTCTCTCTCTCTCTCTCTCTCTCTCTCTCTCTCTCTCTCTAACACACACACACACACACACACACACACACACACACACACACACACACACATATATATATATATATATATATATATATATATATATATATATATATATATATATGCATATATATATATATATATATATATATATATATATATATATATATATATATATATATATATATATATAAACGCCCATATACATACACATAAATACAACGATATATAAATATATACACATGTAAATATTCGTACTTGCTTGCCTTCATCCATTCTGGCGCTACACCGCACCACAGGAAATAGCACTGCTACCTACTCCTTCAGCGACGTAGCACCAGGAAAAGACAAAAAAAAAAAGGGGGGGGGGGGCAATTTTCTTTCGCACTCAGTCTCTAGCTGTCGTATATTAATAAACTGAAACCACAGCACCCTATCCACATCTAGGCCCCACAGACCTTTCCATGGTTTACCCCAGACGTTTCATATGCCCTGGTTCAGTCCAATGACAACAAGTTGACCCTGGTATACCACATCGTTCCAATGCATTTTATTCCTTGCATGCCCCTCACCCTCCTGATAATTCGGCCCCAATCGCTCAAATTCTTTTTCACTCCATCCTTGCACCTCCAATTTGGTCTCCAGCTTCTTGTTTCCCCCACCTCTGACACATATATCCTCTTTATCAATCTTTCCTCACTCATTCTCTCCATATGTCCAAACCATTTCAACACACCCTCTTCTGCTCTCTCAATCACATGCTCTTTATTTCCACATGTCTCTTACACTTTCAGTACTTACTCAACCAAACAACCTCACACCACATATTGTCCTCAAACACTTCATTTCCAACACATCCACCCTCCTCTGTACAACCTTATCTATAGCCCATGCCTTGCAATCACATAACATTGTTGGGACTACTATTCTTTCAAACACCCATTTTTGCTCTCCAAGATAATGTTCTCTCCTTGCTCCCAGAACCTTTGTTCTCTCTCCTAACCTGAGACTCACTTTCGCTTCCATGGTCCCGCTTGCTGCTACACTCCCAGATATCAAAAACAATTCACTTAGCACCAGGAAACATACAAAGAAAGACCACATCTGCTCACATCCATTCTATAGCTCTCATGTGTAATGCACCAAAACCACACCTTGTCTATCTCTTGGCCCCACAAACCTTTCCAGATGTTTCACATGCCCTGGTTCAGTCCAGTAAAGGCACTTCAATCCCAGTATACAACACTGCCCTAATTCCCTCTATTCCATGCAGCCCTTTTCACCCTCCTGCAAGATCAGGCTCCAATTGCTCAAAATCTTCTTCACTCAATCTTTCCACCTCTAATTTGGTCTCCTGCTTCTCTTTGTTCCCTCCACTTTTGACACATATATTCTCTGTCAACCTTTCCACACACAGTTTATATATACAAATAAGAGAAGCCACAAATTGCCTGGCAATTACTGTCCTATTAGCCTCACATCAATTACACTAGTCAACAAAGATTTTGTCCCATAGGGAAAAAAAAAGCTTCTTATGTATTTTTGCATGCTGAATCTAAACATATTTTCAGTTTCTTTATCAAAAATAGTTTTTTGTTCCAGCATACTCACACATCATTACATACCTTATATATGTAACAGAGCTCTATGAAGCATTTGAAACAAAAAGTTTAACAAATACAGCTATTTTCATTGTTTGTGAAGTGCAATAGCTTCTTTATGAAAGCACACGCCTGGAAATGTTGGGACCTTCAAGCAGTGCCCACTCCTGAGTAGCAGTTCTCTGTCAGCTGCAGGCTAGAACTCAATGTGTAAACAGTGTCTTTTCCACTGTTGACAGACTGTGCTTTTGTGTACTCATGTGTAGTGCTGATACCCCATCCACCATTATAAAACTGAGAAAATGTCTAAATAGTCCTGAATTCCTTCTGCTACATCTGCGGTGAACTGACATTCATATAAAAAAGTTCTTTGACACCCCTCATTAAAAAATGCTGTGAACATTACTTTCATTGTAAAGTGGGTAACCAGGATAAAAGTTGTTGTGTCACATATGTCAGGCTTCTCACAGCATGGGCATTAGGTTCATGCCATATGCCTTTTGCCACTCCTAAGGTTTGGAGAACCTACGGATCATGCCTCAGATTGCTACTTCTGTCTGATAAATATGAATGGTAGAGCATCAAAATCCAAGCATAATCAAACATCCTACTTTACCATGTGCCATGTGCTATGAGGCCAGTACCTCAGAGTCAGGAATTATCTGTGCCAGAGCCTCCTTAAAACATGAAACTGAGTGACGAAGTTTAGTGATGAGAAAGTAGACCAAGGAGAAGGCAATATAGATCCAACACTTAAGGCAAGCTGTTCTCCAAAATAACCATATCTGCAGAGTCAAGGAGATCTTAATGATGTCATCTGCAAACTAAATCTTTCTAAGAAGCAAGCTGAACTTTAGGGTTCCATGTTGAAGGGCTGGAATCTTCTCCAGAAAGAAACTCAAGTATGTCTCTATCTTGATCACCATACCGTTTTTAAAGATTTTTTCTCCCTTGAAGATGGTCTGGGGTTTTGCAATGACGTCTGTTCTGTTATGGAGGCACTTGGCCATGAACATAACACATGAGTGGCACTTGATTATAGACTTATCAAAAGCTTGAAAGTGGGTCTACTCCACAATGGAAATAAGTTCCCCTCCATTCCTCTAGCTCCTGCAGCTAACATGAAGGAATCGTATAACACGAAACTTCTTTTGGAAAAAAATTAAGTATGGGTAAGAACGTGGTGACAAGTGCCACAACCTATGGTTGTGGCACTTTTACTCAGAAGGCAACTTGGCTACACAAAGTTCTGTTGTTTCCTCTGTGACTGTGACAGCCAGGACAAGAAAAATCATTATGTAAAGAGAGTGTGGCCAAAACAAACATCCCTCATTCCATTGAAGAATGTCATATATACTCCTCTTGTTGATCCTGATAAAATTTATCTTCCTCCTTTGCACATTAAGCTGGGTTTGAAGAACTTCGTCAAAGGTATGGATAAAACTGGCCATGGATGCACATATTTGAGGAATAAATTCCCAAGAATCGATGATGAAAAAATCAAGGAGGGTATTTTGTTGGACCACAGATCAGGGAACTGCTTCAAAATGAGAAGTACAATGAAGAAAAAATGGTTAATAAAAATTGCATGGCTATCATTTAAAAGTTTTTCAAAATTTTTTCGTAATCACAGATCAGAAAACTACTGTGATATTGTAAAAGATTTACTAACTTCACATAAACCTCTCGGGTGCAATATGAGTTTTAAAATTCATTTTTTGGTCTCAAACTCAGACTTTTTCCCAGAAAACCTTCAGGCAGTCAGTGATGAGCATGGCAAAAGATTTCACCATGACATTTTGGACATGGAAAAGCGGTACCAAGGAAAGTGGAGCCCCTCTATGTTGGCAGATTACAACTGGACACTAAGGAGGGATATTCCAGAGGCCATATATAGCCGAAAATTCTACACTTCCACACTTTAGAGGTATTCTTTTTTTAGTGTAATACCAGCCTTATTCATGAATGAGTAATATACGTGATGTGATCAAGAGTGTCTCCACGAGTGAGTGGCTCCAAGAGAGTCCCAACGAGTGAGTTGGTAACGGAAAATGTACTCAATAAGAGTAAGCCCATTTCGATTTGGAATAGTAGAAAGGTTAACCAGAGCAGGATGTTGGGCATCAAAGTAACCCACGTAGATCATACCACGAATCGTAGGAGTAAGGAAGGCCGGAAGATTGAGAATGATACGGGTACATGAATAAAAACAATGGGCATAAGCTAAGGCGGTAAAAGATTCCACAAAGCTTCACCAGGGAGCTGAGATCCCCAATCATCCCCAGGGAACAGGCTATTATCAAACCGCCTCTACCCAACACAGCAATACTGCCCTAACTTATATCATTCAATCTAATACTAAAAGTCATACTAAGTGGACAATACACTATTACTACTAAGCGAATCATAAAATCCATATCTAATGGCGATACCTAGCTGAACAACACGCGCCAAATACCAGTGCTCAAAGTGATACTCCCAAGCTTGTTGCATTCTTATACTGACAAATCCGTTCTGTTAAACAGAATCTCCCGATATTCAAACTTAATATAGATATGGTGTCAAACTAGTCCTTTCACAATAACTTCCATACTATCAGAATTTCAGTCTGAGATTTTCATCAACAAGACTTTTCTGTATTTAAGTCCAGTCTTGAAAATGTGATAAAAAAAGAGAAAGGCGAAGATAATGTTTATATCTACGTGAGATCAATACCAGCATCATGAATCTAATAGCTAGTTCACACCTAATAACATTCCCAGGGACATCACTGGAGAATCCTAACGGTAAGGTTTCGTAAACAATCCTTTCGTTTTACAATACTTCACTATAATTCAAAACACCACACAATCATCACTGAAATCACTGCATCAACTGGAACAATAAAACTAAAATATGCTATTTACCGGCATATGCAGCCGAGAAGAGTCAACTTTTAAAATCCCGGTTCGCACTATTCGGCCAGCTGTCCCAGCCATCTTGGCTATTAAGCAATAGTGAAAGGCAAAAGAAGTCGATAAGATGAAATACAGAAGGTGTCCAACATTCTTCGCCCGAAGTGAAATAATGAGGAAAAATATTGACGTGCATGATACTTCTATTCATCATCATTTATTCGTGTAAACTAGAATTTATAATTAGAGCGTCGAATAATGATCTTCAAATTTTCGACTACTTTAGTCATGCATTGCCTTACAAAACCATCAGCTGTTTTCCTGCGAATCAAGAAAGGCTTTTTTAATAGTAATATCAGTATCTACCTCTGGGTCTATAGTATAAAACTAAGAGGAAAAGTACTGTATTCTCGTAATTGATAATACAAAATAACTCTATTCACTCCTTACGATTGGATAGTGCTATTGTTACCTTGTAATGGTTCCAGATATATGGTAAAGATCTGATAATGGACTCAGTTTGATAATAATACTTCCATCTGTATGAATATTTCATGTTTTTATATGATGTACCTACCTTTCATCAGTTTCTAAAATTATTGGAACTTCCCGCCTCAAGGGTTTTTCGCAAAGACTTCGCAAACATTACAGAGCGTGAAAACTTTTTGTTCATTGACTACATACTTGAATTTGTGAATTATTCTTAAAGAAAAAATATTCATTACTGATATCGAGTAACATCAAGCCTCGAAAAATGCCTTTGCTTAAATCCTTCCGGTGCTTGACCTGTGACGTCACGGACCGGTAACCTTCGTCGAACACAATGACTGAGAGATCGTTCAAATCGTAGCAAATATCGAAAGACATCGGTGTTACAAATTGGTAAAAAGTGATCATCCACCATGAGTGGTCCCATACCCTTTTTGGGCAGTAAAATTAGCCTAATATCCAAATCAGAAATTCGATATGAAGGGATTTTGTACACCATCGACGCTCAGGAGTCGATTATCGCTCTGGCCAAGGGTAAGTTTTGTTTGTTTACAATACAAGGCGGAAGTTGGAACATGAATAAATTTTTATCTAACCTTTGTACCCTAACAACTTGCTATTCGTCATTTTTGTGTTGCCTTTGGTATTATTGAGGCATTATGTTTGTGTTTTTCAACTTATTACGCCGTTTACTTTGCCAAGTCGCACTTTCTCTGAGTGACGCATATAACTCCATAATTGACATATTAAATTTCATGTCGTCGTTTCGGGCATTTTTCTGTTTTGATGCAGTATGATTTAACATTCGAAGTTACCACATGGTTTTATGTTACGTTATTTTTGTTATAAAGTTCAGTAAGGCATTGTTTACAAACTGATGGCTCTGTTCAACTGTCATTCACAGTTCATTTCTGTGTGTGTGATTATCATGATTAAAGTCTATGGTTTTCAAGGTACCTCGTGATAGGTTAAGTGTGGTTATATGAACACTCTTTTTGTTATAGTTTAGAACTGTATCGTTGTTGCAAAAATTCTAACGAAAATAGTCAGAATGGTTGCGGAAGGATATGTGGAATATCATTGAGGCAGTAAATAGACCCCATAGTTTAAGTAGGATGTTGAAGCAGACTGAAAATGTGGCTGTATTGAAACATAAAGTTCAAGTTAATAGGCACCCTATGAAGTAAGGATTTGAAAGAATTTAGTATTTATGGACTCGGTTACATTTAATAGAAGGGATTTTGATTGAGGGGGGGGGAGGGCGTGGATGAGAGCATTTTCTTTATTGCGTAGGTCAACTATGATGGAGAATATTGGGTAAGAGTAAGTGAAAGTTAGAAGTTGCCACAATAAAGTACAAATTTAGCTCTTCATTCCTATCCATAAGTCATTGTCAGTAATTATAACGTATTGCAATTAGCTTTGAATAACAAAGTTTTTTCTGCAGTGCTTTTTTGGTGTTTATTAAAGATGATTGGAGCTTTACAATTTATTCATCTCAATAGTGAAAGGGTAAAGGAGGTTGATTTGTGGCAAACTTAGGTTGTACATTTGTGAAATATCGTGATTAGCATTGCTGACTTTTAACACATGCATGGATCTCCCATGGTGGAGCTTTCCAGTTGTCAACCCAGGTGTTCATCCTCCTGAAATGGTTGGTTAATACATGGGGTGACTGGCTTAGGGTATGGTTTGTATATATATATAGCTTAAAAGAGATGGCTAACGAATAGAAATATCTGCTGAGGGTGTAACAGATCTTCAAAATATGCTAAAATGAGCCAAAGTGTATGACACAGTGTTTGCCATCAAAATTGCCATATGTTCACTTGAGACAGTGGAACAGTATATAAAAGAAATTCCTAAAGCAAAAATCAGAGGTGCTCTTGCCAGAATTAATCACCTAACACTAATGTGCAGGTACGACAAAACCCTGAATTTCTGAAATTAGCCAAAATGGACCAGAGTAACACAAATGTCATTCATTATTCAAAAGAGCTGGTTTAACAATATTGATAGATTTTTAGCCAGAGAAATAATTTTTCGCAGTGCTCTGACCAGAACAGTCTCTCAAACACCAATACAGCTACATCTCAGCATAAGTGGTTTATGTCTTGACCTCCCCCCTTCCCCCCAAAAAAAGATTATATATATACAGGAGGATGAGAGGCATGCAAGAAATAGTGAATAGGAATGATGTGGTCTTCTGGGTTCAACATGCTGTCAATGGACAGCCATGGCATGTGAAACGTCTGGGGTAAACCATGGATAGGTCTGTGGGGCCTGGATATGGATAGGGAGCCGTGCTTTCAGTGCATTACATATGACTAGAGACTAGAGTGTGAATGAATGTGGCCTTTTTTGTTTCGTTTTCTTGCGTTGCCATGCTAAAGCAGGGGGTAGCACTGGAATGGGTGAAGGCAAGCAACTGTGAATATGTACATGTATGTATATGTCTTTGTGTATGTATATGAGTGGATGAGCCATTTTTAGTCTGTTTCCTAGTGTTACCTCGCTGAAGCAGGAAACGGCAATTATGATATATATATATATATATATATATATATATATATATATATATATATATATATATATATATGATAATAGGGAAATTAATTTATTGGAGCATGTTTAGATGAGTAATGTTAAGAATTAGATTGATGTTGAAATGGAACTGTATGTAAATTATACAGGTCCCATATGATCACCTTTTAACATTTTAAGGAATTGGTTAGATAATCCCTCTTGTCTGTGTACTTGCACTTTGTGCATATGACTATTCCCATACAAGAGTTTTTAGAAGGAAAATATTTCTACAGGGGTAGTCCAGTGAGCATTCGGCATACTTGGCCCACATGCTGCCCCTTGATTTTTTCTTTTTCTTCTATGATTTCTTTGAAGTTCAGATGAAGCTCATTGTGTCACCTCCTACATTGATAGTATTTAGAAAACTGTATTATGAGGAGTCCAGTAGAACTGGAGTTGATCTCTGCAGGTGGTCCACCAGATGGAAGAGGGTTGATTTAAACCCTGTTACCCCAATTTGATGAGTTGGCACACATGTATTTTAAGAAGTTTATCGGAACCCTAGTCATGATAATTTGAAGATTCTTCGTAAACTTTAATTCTTAAAATCCCAGATGTTTACCTCAAGTTCTTCTTTCATACATGACCAAGGAACTTTCCCACCACACACTACTTATTAATCAGCAAGTATCACAAGACACCAGTCTAAAGATTTGGCAAATATATTTTTTTATAGTTTGTTGCTGTCTCCTGCATTAGTGAGGTAGCACAAGGAAACAGAGGAAAGAATGGCCCAACCCACCCATCGCCACCCTGCTACACATGAAATAACCCCCTCCCCCCTCACGTGCGCGAGGTAGCGCTAGGAGAAGACAACAAAGGCCTCATTCGTTCACACTCGGTCTCTAGCTGTCATGTAATAATGCACCAAAGCCACAGCTCCATTTCCACATCCAGGCCCCACAGAACTTTCCATAGTTTACCCCAGACGCTTCACATGCCCTGGTTCAATCCATTAACAGCACGTTGACCCCGGTATACCACATCGTTCCAATTCACTCTATTCCTTGCACGCCTTTCACCCTCCTGCATGTTCAGGCCCCGGTCACTCAAAATCCTTTTCACTCCATCTTTCCACCTCCAATTTGGTCTCCCACTTCTCCTCGTTCCCTCCACCTCTGACATATATATCCTCTTAGTCAATCTTTCCTCACTCATTCTCTCCGTGTGACCAAAACATTTCAAAACACACTCTTCTGCTCTCTCAACCACAATCTTATTACCACACATCTCTCTTACCCTATTATTACTTACTCGATCAAACCATCTCACACCACATATTGTCCTCAGACATCTCATTTCCAGCACATCCACCCTCCTCTGCACAACTCTATCCATAGCCCATGCCTCTCAACCATATATCATTGTTGGAACCACTATTCCTTCAAACATACCCATTTTTGCTTTCCGAGATAATGTTGTCGACTTCCACACATTCTTCAAGGCTCCCAGGATTTTCGCCCCCTCCCCCACCCTATGATTCAGTTCTGCTTCCATGGTTCCTTCTGCTGCCAAATCCACTTCCAGATATCTAAAACACTTTACTTCCTCCAGTTTTTCTCCATTCAAACTTACCTCCCAGTTGACTTGTCCCCCAACCCTACTGTACCTAATAACCTTGCTCTTATTCACATTTACTCTCAACTTTCTTCTTTCACACACTTTACCAAACTCAGTCACCAGCTCCTGCAGTTTCTCACCCAAATCAGCCACCAGTGCTGTATCATCAGCGAACAACAACTGACTCACTTCCCAAGCTCTCTCATCCACAACAGACTGCATACTTGCCCCTCTTTCCAAAACTCTTGCATTCACCTCCCTAACAACCCCATCCATAAACAAATTAAACAACCATGGAGACATCACACACCCCTGCCGCAAACCTGTTGATTTTGTGCATTGGGGAAATTCATGTGATTGCTTCTATAATTTGAATCACAGTGTCATGCTTTGGCAAGTAATCTTGAAACTTGTGCATTTCTTGGTGAATTGTTTGAATTTATCATAGAAGGACCCAGTAGTTTTTCTTGCAATTTTTGTTCTGGCTTTGGAGAGTTTTTTCCTTTATGTGCACTTCCTTTATGGTTTTTACTTTGATTTCCATTCATCACTATTGTTAAGATTTCCGTAAGAAAGTTTGTCTTGAGATGTAGGTAAATGGTAAAGGTGGTTTTGGTTCACGGTTGCAAGATATGGTAGACTTCACAAGCTGCTATCATTGGATAACTATTCAGAACATTATCACATTACCCTGGGATCCTCCCAGACAGCCTCTGATGACCACCTGCCTGAATTCCACCTGTCAGTAGTAGTTTCCAGATCGAGCAGTTTTGCCTTCTACCCCTTGAAGGTACCAAGCTGTCAAACGTGGAAAACATTTGTCCCAACACTGTCATGTATTGTGGGATGATTTTGAATAGCAAATGGAAGATGATTTTTAACTTACGAGCATAGTTGTTTTATTGCTGCATTACATTATTGTGAAAAAGAATATTATAAGTGGAGTTGTCATGAGAAATAATAATGCTGTCCATCTCGCTTCCATGGTCTACTGTGCATTTTTCCCTCTTGAGCCTGCATGCAGGTATAAGTATCCCTCGGTTTTTGTGTGAGGGAGGAATTTGAATGATGTGCAATGGAACTTGCACTCAGCTTTTTGGTGATTTTTTTTTCACAGCAGAGATTTGGAAACGGCTACTGTTCATTGCGAGAATTTCCTTGAAGCAGTCCATTATAAGCCTGTAAGACGTCATTTTTCAGTTAATGAACCCTCAACCTCTGCAGGTCGTGGTCCTGGTGTGAAGTAGTATGCAGTCTGGTGACCAGCAACAGCGTAGAGTGAGTTGCTGTCTTTGTGGATTTTCAGGCTGATGGGCATTTTAAATGACAGCTTCAGAATGTTTTGCCAGCATGTATCAGATTGACCTCTGATGTGAATTAGTTGGCCAGTGTGGTGAGTACAGATTCCAAATTTTGAACATTTAGGTTAAGTTGGATTTGAGGGACAAGAAAGAGTACAAAACATACCACATTTACATCAAGGTTGTAACTGGGTTGCCCCTTGAAATGCGGTCAGTCAGTCACATGGATAAGACTTTATTTATTTATTTTATTTATTTTCTACCTAATAAGTAAGATTGATACTTGCAAATTATGAATAGGTAATTGCTATAAAAAGTGTATTGCATATAGATTGTGCCAGTTATGAATAACACATTGTTTATTCATGGCAAGCCATGCTAGAGCTTGGTTGATGACAATAGAGTTCGGAAAAGTGTCATTGGCATACAAGAAAGTGAACCTCGTTTTTGTGTACATGAATGCCATAAATATTTGGTCGCTGTCTCCCGCTTTAGTGAGGTAGAGCAAGGAAACGGACGAAAGAATGGCCCAACATACCCATATACACATGTATATACATAAACGCCCACACACGCATATATATATATATATATATATATATATATATATATATATTATCCCTGGGGATAGGGGAGCAAGAATACTTCCCACGTATTCCCTGTGTGTCGTAGAAGGCGACTAAAAGGGGAGGGAGCAGGGGGCTGGAAATCCTCCCCTCTCTCTCTCTCTCTTTTTTTTTTTTTTTTTTTTTTTTTTTTCCCCCCCAAAAGAAGGAACAGAGAATTGGGCCAGGTGAGGGTAGTCCCTCAAAGGCTCAGTCCTCTGTTCTTAACGCTACCTCGCTAATGCGGGAAATGGCGAATAGTTTGAAAAAAAAAAAATATATATATATATATATATATATATATATGATCCACTTCCGCTTCCATGGTTCCATCCGCTGACAGATCCACTCCCAGATATCTAAAACACTTCACTTCCTCCAGCCTCTCACCATTCAAACTCACCTCCCAATTGACTTGACCCTCAACCCTACTGTACCTAATAACCTTGCTCTTATTGACATTTACTCTTAACTTTCTTCTTCCACACACTTTACCAAACTCCGTCACCAGCCTCTGCAGTTTCTCACATGAATCCGCCACCAGCGCTGTATCATCAGCGAACAACAACTGACTCACTTCCCAAGCTCTCTCATCCCCAACAGACTTCATACTTGCCCCTCTTTCCAAAACTCTTGCATTTACCTCCCTAACAACCCCATCCATAAACAAATTAAACAACCATGGAGACATCACACACCCCTGCCGCAAACCTACATTCACTGAGAACCAATCACTTTCCTCTCTTCCTACACGTACACATGCCTTACATCCTCGATAAAAACTTTTCACTGCTTCTAACAACTTGCCTCCCACACCATATATTCTTAATACCTTCCACAGAGCATCTCTAGGTGGATCATAGGGTGGGGGAGGGGGCGAAAATTTTGGGAGCCTTGAAAAATGTGTGGAAGTCGAGAACATTATCCCGGAAAGCAAAAATGGGTATGTTTGAAGGAATAGTGGTTCCAACAATGTTGTATGGTTGCGAGGCGTGGGCTATGGATAGAGTTGTGCGCAGGAGGATGGATGTGCTGGAAATGAGATGTTTGAGGACAATGTGTGGTGTGAGGTGGTTTGATCGAGTAAGTAACGTAAGGGTAAGAGGGATGTGTGGAAATAAAAAGAGCGTGGTTGAGAGAGCAGAAGAGGGTGTTTTGAAGTGGTTTGGGCACATGGAGAGAATGAGTGAGGAAAGATTGACCAAGAGGATATATGTGTCGGAGGTGGAGGGAACGAGGAGAAGAGGGAGACCAAATTGGAGGTGGAAAGATGGAGTGAAAAGGATTTTGTGTGATCGGGGCCTGAACATGCAGGAGGGTGAAAGGAGGGCAAGGAATAGAGTGAATTGGAGCGATGTGGTATACAGGGGTTGACGTGCTGTCAGTGGATTGAATCAAGGCATGTGAAGCGTCTGGGGTAAACCATGGAAAGCTGTGTAGGTATGTATATTGCGTGTGTGGACGTGTGTATGTACATGTGTATGGGGGGGGTTGGGCCATTTCTTTCGTCTGTTTCCTTGCGCTACCTCGCAAACGCGGGAGACAGCGACAAAGTATAAAAAAAAAAAAAAAAATATATATATATATATATATATATATATATATATATATATATATTTCTTTCGTACTATTCGCCATTTCCCGCGTTAGCGAGGTAGTGCAAGGAAGCAGACGAAAGAATAGCCCAACCAACCCACATACACATGTATATACATATACGTCCACACACGCAAATATACATACCTATACATCTCGACGTATACATATACACACACAGACATATACACATGTACATAATTCATACTGTCTGCTTTTATCCATTCCCATCGCCACCCCGCCACACATGAAATAACAACCCCCTCCCCCCAAATGTGCACGAGGTAGCACTCGGAAAAGACAACAAAGGCCACTTTCGTTCGCACTCGGTCTCTAGCTGTTATGTGATAATGCACCAAAACCACAGCTCCCTTTCCACATCCAGGCCCCACAGAACTTTGCATGGTTTACCCCAGACGCTTCACATGCCCTGGTTCAATCCATTGACGGCACGTCAGCCCCGGTATACCACATCGTTCCAGTTCACTCTATTCCTTGCATGCCTTTCACCCTCCTGTATGTTCAGGCCCCGATCACTCAGAATCTTTTTCACTCCATCTTTCCGCCTCTAATTTGGTCCCCCACTTCTCCTTGTTCCTTCCACCTCTGACACATGTATCCTCTTGGTCAATCTTTCCTCACTCATTCTCTCCATGTGACCAGACCATTTCAAAACATCCTCTTCTGCTCTCTCAACCACAATCTTTTTATTACCACACATATCTCTTACCCTATTATTACTTACTCGATCAAACCACCTCGCACCACATATTGTCCTCAAACATCTCATTTCCAGCCCATCCACTTGCCTCCGCACAACTCTATCTATAGCCCACGCCTTGCAACCATATAACATTGTTGGAACCACTATTCCTTCAAACATACTTATTTTTGCTTTCCGAGATAATGTTCTCGACTTCCACACGTTCTTCAACGCTCCCAGAACTTTTGCCCCCTCCCCCACCCTATGATTCACTTCCGCTTCCATGGTTCCATCTGCTGCCAAATCCACTTCGAGATATCTAAAACATTGCACTTCCAACAGTTTTTCTCCATTCAAACTTACCTCCCAATTGACTTGTCCCTCAACCCTACTGTACCTAATAACCTTGCTCTTATTCACATTTACTCTCAGCTTTCTTCTTTCACATACTTTACCAAACTCAGTCACCAGCTTCTGCAGTTTCTCAGACGAATCAGCTTGGGGAAGAGAGTCAGTTGTTGTTTGCTGGTGATATATATATATATATATATATATATATATATATATATATATATATATATATATATATTCTATTGCAAAGTACAGCATTTGAATCTTAGAATGTCATATATATGGATGATACATTGATTTTTTTCCCAGTTGCAAAAGTGGCAATACTTTGGAAATTGTTTTATGTGCAATCAGATGGCCATTTCTTGTGTAGTCTTTGCCATTGCCATTCTGAATTCCCGCCAGCATAAGACTGCACTTTTTGCTTTAGTTCTTGGTGAGACAACTATGATTGGATTTGTTTGTTGTCTGTGGATTTTATTTTGTGTTAGTGAAGGAGCAGGCAGGTAATCTTTAGGTCATGTCTTTGAGTTGATATTTTCCCCTCTTGTTATATTTAAATCATGATTTTTTTTTCTAACCTTAGATCATTGCAAATTAATGTTAATGTATTGTAGTTGTTGAGGGAAGTATTTGTACACATTGTATCATTCTGTTAATAATGTTTTAAGTAGTGGCTTTGTATTAAGCTACATTTTGACTTGTTCATGTATAGTAACCATAAAAGATATATGCTACTCATGACTTGCTTATTCATTAATGAATTACTAAATTTTTTTTCTTTTACATGGTGTGCACTTTATTTGGTTTATGGAATGCTAGAAGTACAGAAGTATCTTGCATGAAGTTTTGTATGGAGCTTTTGCAGCTTCATGGCTGAATTACATCCAGCAGTAGGAAAAAAGACTTGATGTGAGAGTGCCTCAGCGAGGTTGTGTTCTTTTTCACTGTTTGTGATGATACAGCCTTGCAGAAAGTGACTTTTTACTCATGGTAGAACCATAGGCAGGTGGAGTCTGCCAATGACTGTTCAGCATATATGTAGGAATATACTTGATCACATGCAAAATTGTGAGCCTTTCCAATATGTATATATATTTATATAAATATATTTTATTTATATTTTACTTTGTTGCTGTCTCCTGTGTTAGCAAGGTAACTCAAGGAAACAGACGAAAGAATGGCCCAACTTGCCCACATACACATGTATATACATACATGTCCACACACACTCGTATGCATACCTATACATTTCAACTTATATATACATACGCAGACATATATACACATGTACATAATTCATACGTGCTGCCTTCATTCATTCCCGTCGCCACCCCGCCACACATGAAATGACACCCCCTTCCTCCGCGAGCTAGGTAGCGCTAGGAAAAGACAACAAAGGCCGTATTCGTTTACACTCAGCCTCTAGCTGTCATGTATAATGCACAGAAACCACAGCTCCCTTTACACATCCAGGCCCCACAAAACTTTCCATAGTTTACCCCAGACGCTTCACGTGTCCTAGTTCAGTCCATTGACAGCACGTCAACCCCGGTATACCACATCGTTCCAATTCACTCTATTCCTTGCACACCTTTCACCCTCCTGCATGTTCAGGCCCCAATCGCTCAAAATCTTTTTCACTCCATCCTTCCACCTCCAATTTGGTCTCCCACTTCTTGTTCCCTCCACCTCTGACACACATATCCTTTTTGTCAATCTTTCTTAATAATTCTCTCCATGTGACCAAACCATTTCAATACACTCTCTTCTGCTCTCTCAACCACACTTTTTATTACCATACATCTCTCTTACCCTTTCATTACTTACTCGATCAAACCACTTCACACCACATGTTGTCCTCGGACATCTCATTTCCAACACATCCACCCTTCTCCAAACTACTCTATCTATAGCCCACGCCTTGCAACCATATAACATTGTTGAAACCACTATTCCTTCAAACAACAATATATACTCAGGCCCTCTTCTCTGTTCCTTGTTTTTGAAAGTTCTATACCCTGGAATGAGCCAGGTACTAATTGTATCAACCAATCCCAAGGGGTGGATGAACATCTGGGTTGATTATGGATCAACTACCGTAACCAGGATTTAAACCTGTGTCCTCAATCCTGGATGGCCCATGAATGTGTCAGTCAGGAACGCTAACCGCTACACCACTGATATTTTGTAAGAGATCAGCGAGTAGTGTAGTGGTAGTGTTTGGGTCTGAAGCCATTCTGTGGGTGAGCATAGGATGTTTTGTTTGAATCTGTGTAGTTTCTCTACTACTAAGCCGGTAAGTTGTGATATGGATCAAGATCCTTTTCCCTGAAAATTGAAAGTATTTCGAGTTAACATAGATTGATAGGCACATTCTATTTATGTTGGAAGCTGCAGTCATGGACGAAAGTCCACATCAAGGCTAGGCCTTAATTGAAATGTTGGGAGGATTATGAGACCTCAGTATGGTTTATTTTTGCAGTACGGTCCTTTGGAACTGAAGATCGGCCAGCAGAGATGCCAGTGCCAGCCAGAGATGAAGTGTATGAATACATTATTTTTAGAGGCACAGACATTAAAAAGATAGAAGTTTGTGATACTCCAAAGCAACCTACTCTTCCAGGGGGACTGCATAATGACCCTGCCATTGTCCAGGTATGTATTCCAGTAACACATGCTCTTTCTAGCTGTGCTGAGATAGATTTTATAGGTTTTAATTGGATACCTTTTCTAACCTTTCATAGGAGGGTATGAATTTGTGTGTTTAGAGCTCTTAACCTTCTTTATTATTGGATTTTTTGGAGGTTTTGATTGGATGCATTTCCTAACCTTTCATAGGAGGGTATGAATTTGTGTGTTTAGAGCTCTTGACCTTCTTTTTTATTGGAATGAAATACAACGTTCATCATTTTAAAAGCTTTTTAGTGCAAGCCAATAGAATCTGCTGTATTTGTAGTGCTCAGATCTCCAAGTAAACTTGTTTATGACTTCAATTTTGCAGTGGTACTTTGGTGACCCCAAAATGGGGGGATTCTGCTTGTCACATGTTAGTGATAGCAGAAACACATTCCTGTACATAATGAAATATTGATAACTTAAAGTATGATATGCCATACAGGTGTATCACTGTAAATCCATGTATTAAAAAGCAAAGGAGAAAGGTAGATACTGTTATTTGTTCTTTTCAGCACTCGGCTCCGGCAGTTCCATCATCCTTTCAGGCAGCACCCTTTTCTCGGCAGTCCTTGGGTCCAATTGGTGGTGGCCTAGGTCTGTCGTATGGTGCTTATGGCCAGTCAATGACACAGCAGGGTATTCCAGGGGCGGGAGGTTTCCCAATGGGCACAACAACCCAGCCCAGTGAGTTGAGTACTGTGGCAGGTGGTGGTAGTGGTGGTGGCAGTGTGGGTGTTGGTAACCTGGATCAGCCATCTGGCACCACACCAGTGGCAGTGCCAGCCCCTATTGGTCCCCCACCTCAGTCTAGTACACATGCACTCCACCAGACAGGTAGGAACAAGTGCCACTTTTACACATGATTAAAAGTAAAACATATGTTTACAGCATATAGGCTAGTATAATCATAATTTTGTTGGCTTTTAAGCTTTTGCATTTTTTTTTGATAATTGGCATTTGTTCCTAAAAATATATTCGGGTGATGGTAGCACTATAACAATTAAAAGGGATGGCTGGTGTAGTTCATCATGTAGATTTTGGTGAGTTGATTGTAAAAATGACTATGTAGAAGTAGCACTACGCGTGAAATCACTGTGTTCAAAAATTAGTAAGAGAGGGATGCTGTATTGGTGAATAGAAAAGTATGCTGTAGATCTATTCGTAGGATTAGAAATATTTGAAATCTTATATTCACATATTTTAGGAGTAGGTAGTAGTTTTTTTGCAGCCACTGACCAGGGAGGTATGATACCAGTACTATCTGCTTGTGTATTGGGAAGGTTAGTGATGGCTGCATAATAAGCCAGCACTTTAATTTTTAAGTTGCACTCCTTTGACCCCGATAGCTGTCTTTTTTTTCTGCTCTACCCAGAGCTTGACTGGTGGCCTTTTGTCCACAAACATATAATCTGTCCTTGTCACACATAACACTTTGCAACATTTGTCGCCTAGCTCGTTTTTCGTTACTTTAGATATTCTTAAGGTGAGCAGTGAATGCTGTGCACAAGCCTTGCCTTTTGGTAAATTGTAGAAGCAAAAGGTAGAAGTATTAGATGGGAACATTAGACAGGAGCATTAGGTAGGTGGGAACATTAGACAGGAGTATTAGTTAGAAGTAATAAGTAGGAACATTTAGGTTTAGGCATTAGGTAAAAGTGGTCGAATAAAACATCAAGCGGGAATATTGAGTATTAGTCAGAAGGAACTTTAGTTAGGAGCCTTTGGAAACTGTGCTGGAGTTGCCATCTGCCAGTGGCATGTTAAGGGCGAGACACTAAAACACTTAAGAAGTGACACTGGAGTTCACCATTTATGGAGATGTTTGTCATGGCCATCCTCATAATGAAGTTCCTGAAGGGAACAGGCATCAGGGATGCAGATAGATAGATGTATTCAGAAGTCATAAATGTACCATTTTTGTTACGCAGGGATCTGGTAACTAGATACTAGGCGAAATCATGGAAGGGTGGGGTATCTTCTTGAAACGGGAAGCACTAATTTGGAATTGAGTGAACACAAAGCTCATTGCTAGACTCTTCATTTGTAGATTACTAGTTTCATTCAGGACACTGCTTTCCTGTTTTTAAACTTGGAGCTTTTAACCATTAAATCATGCAGTTGGTTGTAGGGATCTCTCCTTTGCATGAGAAATGAATTAAAAAGTAATATACTTAACTTCGTATTGGTGTGGTAAGGTTGTGAATGGACAGTGTTTATGCAGAAAGGTCAGTGTATGATGTATTTATTTTGCAGGCATGTTTCACTTATTTGTATATTCATGAATACACACTTTAGCACAATACACTTATAAGTATTCATTGATACTGTACATACTAATAGCACATGTATCCCTCTTTATGTAATTTTATCAATTTATTGTGCAATTTTGTTTTATAATAATTTTTTCTTAGAAATTATTTCATCACCAAATGTAAGCCATAATAATAGAAAAATTTTTTTTACTCAAAAACTGTCACTTTTCATTAATTGATGTTTCTTTTTTGAGAGAAATGGCAAAATATACACTTTTTAAAGATAAATGTGAGTGACTCGGGCATATTTTTTCTAGCTATGACATTAAAATGATGGCTACATAAGTAGGTAATTGGTGGAATTGGAAAATAGGTGAGAATTCATATGAGGATGGGAACCATTAAATTGTCCCTTAATGATAGCAACAAACAATGAATCATCATTTGGCAGTTGTAGCAGTTTAAGGGTGGGAGGGCTGAAACCTCATCTGATGTATATTTTTTCGTTTAAAGTTTGTACACATCTTGATTAAGAAATTTTGAAATGCATGGAGACAGATCTACATCAGATGGGTAAGTTCAACCCTCCTGGGGTTCTACCCTCCACCTGGCCTTCATTATATCCTGTGTCACTTTGTCTTAGTAGGTGGTGATTCAGAAAAGTGGGAACTTTCAGGAGGGGTGGTGGGAGTGGGACACAGTGATACAGTATGATATGTTGGATTGGACTTCAAGGGGGGATGAACTCTCCATCTAAAATATATTTTTCTTATACATTTATGTATTAATTTATCGTTCATCACCAAGCAGGCTGATTCTGGAAAACATGAGGATGGCTGGAGGAGTAGGGGGTTGAGGCTTTCAATAAGGCATCAGATTTCATTGAGCGAAGGCTCTCTCTCTCTCTCTCTCTCTCTCTCTCTCTCTCTCTCTCTCTCTCTCTCTCGCTCGCTCTCTCTCTCTCTCTCTCAACAGACTTGACAGTGATGCAGGGTAATATTCATGGAAGGCTTTGGAGTCATGGAATTTAAACCATCCCTTCTCGTGTGTATATGATTACTGAGTGCCAACCATTTTTGCTGTATTTACTACTTTTTTAATTGTAAAGTGACTAATATTTTTCTTGGTAAAATACGTTTTGAAATTCTGGTCATATGTTCATGTATTATGTAATGTATGGCATATTCACAGGGATGCACTGTTCAATACGTAAGTGTATGATCTCATTGTGCACATAAATCCTAATGTAGTGTACAAAATAAATCAGACATTAGGTAGGAGCCTTTGCAAACACTGTGCTAGACTTGCCCTGTGCCAGTGACCTGTTAAGGTTGAGGCACTCAAAGCTAAGAAGCAGCACTGGAGTTTTTTAATGGTAGAAACTGTTGCCGTGGCCATTCCTTTGGTTGTTTCCTATTGGAACAGGCTTCAAAGATATAGATAGGTAGCTAGATACCAAAAATTGGGGTTACCTTTTTTTGTATATTATTTGCAACTACTCCTCTCTCTCAATTCTCTTTAATGCACACATTTAATCTTAGAGGCTAAGAAAAGGTGATACAGTTTTAGATCATAATTTATTCCTTTGGTAATACTAGATGTATAATTATACATCATTAAATGATGAGATGGTGCAGTAAGGAATAAGAACCATGTTTACTCTGACTTTGGTTGCTAATTGTTATTACAAATATTTTAACTGAAATAATGAACAAGCTTCAGTACTATATTACTGTGAGGTAGATAATGATGATTTGGCTGTATCCTCAGTATGATATAGTATGGTTGTGAATATTTCTTGTGATAGGTACCAAAAAAGTTCATGCTGTATGGAATTGCACTATATCATGATATCCAGTTCCTTAAAAGTTAGAGGTTAGGGGCCATGTGCTAAAGAAAATACAGGAATTGCAATCAAAATGTTGTGCAAGTTGTGGAATAATGTCCTTACATTCCCTCCTTGCATGCACCGTTCATGCATTAATCCCCTATTTGTCTCCCTCCAGTATTTTTACTTTCTAGTTTCCCATATGTGGCTTTTCTCTCACACCATCTTCTTTATTTTACAGTTGTACACTTTCCCTGTAAACTCCCCATCTTTCATTCTTACCACATGCCCAGACCACCTCAAAGTATTACATTTCACCCACTCTACTAATACCCAATTCATTCCCTTTGCCTTTTCTGCCATACCAATTTCTTGAACACTGCCTCGTTACTTTATTCATTCCCACGTGCTCCTCACAAATAACTCCATAGCCTAGATTCTTGACAACTGTGACTTGTTGCATGTTCATATTTTGGCTGCATGGGTCAAATTGGGAGGACTATTTTGTTTCTGAATGTTTCTTTCATTTCCATACTTAAACCTTCATTATTCTAAGAGATTCAGTGACTCTTCTACCCTGTTGTGCTATTTCCCTTCTCTCTAATAGAATGTCTAAAGAAAACAATTTACTGTGCCATTAACTGAGTAATATGCAAGTTTTGAAAAGTGACAGCCACTGTGCACTCGCCTCCCCGAACCAGAAACATTTTCAACTGTACACTGTTTTTACTGCCGATATTTCTGTGACAGTATATATATTAACAATGTGCATTTATGTAGTCCAATTTTAGTGTAAAAGATATAGAAGAAATATAATTTGTCATAGACGATGATAAATACCATGCTTATGCAAAAGACATAGCTCAAATCTACGTTGACCTGTATGAGTGGTATTATGAGCCTCTGTCTATACAATAAAATGATGTGCAGGAAACCACTGATAGATAAATTTTGAAATCCAGTAGGTCAGCCATCATAAGAAGCTGTAGAACCAATTTGCAGAACTGTAAGAAATGCAGACAGCAACACACTTCCAAAATATCAAGAACAAAATCAAGCACAGAATTAGTAAACCAATTACTGTGATTTCAGATCTGACATTGATTCTTCCCTTATCTAGTGTGTAACCTTATTCTTCTATAGTTATCTGGAGTTCCACTTTGCACACACTGGAGACTCGCATCAGCTGTTGCAGCTTCACCTAAGGGTCTCATTTCTCAGGCTATGTCTGAAAGAACTATGAAGCCAACTCTGCATTGCAAAGAATGAGTTGTGCAAGTTAACGTCAGCATGTTACCTCAGGAGCATATTGCTAGATGGTGCATCACATGGAATGAACTTGGATCATGTTCAGAATTTTTCCTGATTTTGACATAATTTGTCACTAATGTGCTACACCTGACATAGATATTCATCTGGAGGTACAAGTAAGGGGTTGAATACCTTGACTTTTAAGATTTATTTTTCTAAGTTAGAATATTGATTTGCATGGAACATTCATATATATATTTATCAGTATGTTAGAATCACTTGGCAAGACCATGAACCCATACAAAACTGACACCTTGTGGGGAAGGTGGAAGGAGTGTTGGTCATGACCCTCCCATACCCAGCACCACCATCCGGCTTCTCCTATGGAATTGGCCGATCAGGTATTGCACAGAGTAATTGTTTCAAATGTATTCTTAGAGATGGGGAAGAAAGAATACTTGTTCACTTAACTCTTTTGTGTCACAGGAGGCAGCTAAAATGGGTGGGATGAAAATCTCCATTTTTACCTTCCAAAAGTAGGAACAGAAGAAAGGGCTAAATGAGGATCTCAAACTCTTAAGGCTCAGTCATCTGTTCCGTTTGCTACCTTGCATACCCAGGAAATAGGAGCATGTAAAAGAAAAGGCAAATGTAGCGTGTTTAGTATATATATATATATATAAAACATGGTTTCATATTTAGATACTTTTCTGATGTATTTGTACCAAAATAGAATACTAATGTTTATGATACATAAGGTCCTTGCTCTTAAGTTGCTTGAACATTCATCGTTTCTGACATACGCTGTCAGTTTTTTTGGAAACCAAATTGCTTTACGTTGAGTAGTTTTGCACTAACGAAAAGCAAGAAGTTTTATGCAGCTTTTATGTATCAGAAGAAAGCATGTGACAAGGGTTGAGTGGAATGCTTCATGGGATGTGTTAAGGATATATGGTGGAGGGGGTCAACTGTTGGATGATGTTAAAGCCTTTTATAGAGGAACAAATTTGTGCATAAAAAATGGGTGGAGAGTTAAGCAAAACTTTTGGGTTACATGTAGGTGTGAGGCAGGGCTGTGTGATGGCACTAAGACTTATCAATATATATGTGTTGGAAATGAAATGGTTGAGGACGTGGTGTGAGGTGGTTTGATCGAGTAACTAATGAAAGGGTAAGAGAGATGTGTGGTAATAAAGAGTGTGGTGGAGAGAGTAGAAGATGGTGTATTGAAATGGTCTTGTCACATGGAGAGAATGAGTGAGGAAAGATTGACCAAGAAGATATGTGTGTCAGAGGTTGAGGGAATGAGAAGTGGGAGACCAAATTGGAGGTGGAAGGATAGAGTGAAAAAGATTTTAAGCGATCAGGGCCCAAACATACAGGAGGGTGAATGGCATGCTAGGAATAGAGTGAATTGGAACAATGTGGTATACCAGTGTTGACGTGCTGTCAGTGGATTGAACCAGGGCTCTTGAAGTGTCTGGAGTCCAGGCTCGTGAAGTGTCTGGAGTAATCCATGGAAAATTTTGTGGGCCTGGATGTGGAAAGGGAACTGTGGTTTTGGTGCATTACACGTGACAGCTAGAGACTGAGAGTGAACGAATGTGGCTTTTGTTTTCTTTTCCTAGCACTACCTTGTGCACACGCGGGGGGAGGGGTGATGCCATTTCATGTGAGGTGGGGTGGCGACAGGAATGGATGAAGGCAGCAAGTATGAATGTGTGCATGTGTATATGTCTGTGTATGTATATGTACATATACGTTGAAATATATAGGTGTTTATAAGTACGTGTGTGGGCATTTATGTATATACGTGTATGTGGGTGGGTTGGCCCATTCTTTCGTCTGTTTCCTTGCGCTGCCTCGCTAACGTGGGTGACAGTGACTAAGTATAATGATGATAATGATAATATATGGAATGGAGTGATGAGAGGGATGAAAGCAAAACTAGGAAAAAGGTATGCAGAGATGGAGTTTGGTAGCAAGATGTGATGGCTAGTGTTAAGCCTGTGTTGTTTGTTGTGAGTGAAGAGGAGTTGAAGTATTATTTTTTTTTTTTGATATGTTTAAGCATATTCAGTTGAAGTTAAATGCTGATAAAACTATAGTAATGGTGTTTGAAAAGGAACAGAGTGAAAGTATAGATTTTTATAAAACCGTATAGAGTGAAAGAAGTGTAATAAATAGTGCTTTGGATATGGGGAGAAAGACTAGAAGTGGGAGAATATAAGTGTTTAGGAGCTCTCTTGGGCAAGATCAGTGATATAGAAGGAGAGATAAAGGAGAGAGCAGTATGGGGTAGAAGAATCATTAGGTCCCTCGTATAATGATTAAGGGTGGAGGTGTAAGTATGGAAGTGGAGAGGATTAAGAGACAGCATAGTCCTCCCAACCTTGACTTATGCAGTCGAAACAGGACATGGAATGAGTCACACAGGTCAAGGATCTATGCTGTGGAAGAGCATGTGATGTTACTAGATAGATGAAATAAAGGGGTGTACAAGAGATATGGTATGGCAGGGAATGCATTGGAATGATTTGTGGATTGGTAGAATTGTTGAAATGTATTACTTTGAGGTGGTTTTGGCATGTGGAAAGAATGCAAGACTGCGAGTTCACAAGGAGTGTATGATAGTTCAATTAAAGGGTTTTGTGTGAGAGGAAGACCACCTGTGACATGGGCAAATGGGGTGGAGGAAGAGAAATGGTGGAAGAATGCATGGAACAGTGTATACGAGGGAGGCATGTAAGGACAAGGGTACTTGGAGACTTTTGTGGTGGCCACCCCTTGAGAGGAGTTCCCAGTGGGGACAGGCATCATAGATGTAGGAGAGTAGATGGCACAAATGTCATTTTCAGTTAAAGCTGAAGGGATTGAGGTAAACTGACCTCCATGCAGGCTTGATGCTGGGTAGTTGATAACGATTTCTCAAGTGTACCATGATGTTGCACAGTGCCTCTGTCCATGATTTCCTCCCACCCAGTTTGTAGGTAATGAAGTGAATGTACTGTCGTCTTATATCCTTGTAATCGTACAACTGTTAGTGGAAAAGCTAGTGCCATTGGAAAGTTGTCCGGTGTTCACCAAAGGCAACATAGTAGTGTTACTCATGATGTGAAAGTTTTGATAAAGCATTGTAGAAATGAAGAATGGGCTGTTGATATTGCATGCCAACTTGGCATGCTGGTTAACATTGTTTATACCATCATCAAGATGACGAGATTATGGCAAACCCAACTAGTCCATTTTTAAGGTAAGAATGGTAAATTTTTGTCTTTAATTCTTTTTATTTGTATCTTGCTCATGTAAATTTTTGGTTTTAGGTACACATATGTTAGTATGTTGGTTCTTTACATGTGTAAAGAATGTATCTCGAGCCAGTTAGAGTATTCCTCGTAGGATAAAATTCCTCTTTAAACATTGATTCGCTGTCGTGTTATTCAGGGACGTAACCCTGACGTATATAGAGGACCCCCTTATGTTAATATCTGTTGCTCAAAGCGGAATTCTTGTGTGAGACATCGCAAACCCTTACCAAAGACAGGCACCTCGTATCTTGGAGTGATGATGGAAACATTATATGTAGTGTAATTACCTAATCACTAATTTACACAGTATGGGGAAGGCTTTTACACATGTGGCCACTGTCACCTAAACTTTCTCTGCCATCAAGTAGCCTTTAAAAACCTTAGTAAACTGTCAGCATTTACTGCTTCATTGGTTCATTTATTCAAGTGGTCCACCACCCTGACACCAAACTAGTACTTCTTAATGTACTTTCTGACAAGCTTTGTACCCAAGTGTTTATCATGGCCTTTGGTTACTTTGGTGCTCAATTTGTTGAAGAATTGTTCCCAGTCAGTATCATCAAGCTGATTTAGAAACTTGAAATATGTTATCTGGTACCTTGTCTCTCCTCTCCTCCACTGTGGACAGCTTTGTAACCCCGAGTGTCTCATTGTAGTTCAGTTCTCTTAATTCAGACAATCTTAGTAACACTTCTCTGTACCCTTTCAAGGAGATTTATGTGCTTCTTAAGGTGCAGTGATAAAACTTGAGGCATAATCCAGTTTTGGGCATTATACATGACAGCTAGAGACTGAGTGTGAACGAATGAGGCCTTTGTTGTCTTTTCCTAGCGCTACCTTGCGTACATGCGGGGGAAGGGGATTGTCATTTCATGTGTGGCAGGGTGGCGACAGAAATGAATAAGGGCAGACAGTATGAATTATGTACATGTGTGTATATATATATATATATATATATATATATATATATGTATATATATATTATCCCTGGGGATAGGAGATTAATACTTCCCACGTATTCCTGCGTGTCGTAGAAGGCGACTAAAAGGGGAGGGAGCGGGGGGCTGGAAATGGGGATAGGAGATTAATACTTCCCACGTATTCCTGCGTGTCGTAGAAGGCGACTAAAAGGGGAGGGAGCGGGGGGCTGGAAATCCTCCCCTCTCATTTTTTTTTTTTTTTTTTTTTTTTTTTTTTTTTTTTCAAAAGAAGGAACAGAGGGGGCCAGGTGAGGATATTCCAAAAGGGGCCCAGTCCTCTGTTCTTAACGCTACCTCGCTAACGCGGGAAATGGCGAATAGTTTAAAAAATATATATATATATATATATATATATATATATATATAATGTATACGTTGAGATGAATAGGTATGTGTATGTGTGTGTGTGGACATGTATATATATACATGTGTATGTAGGTGGGTTGGGCCATTCTTTCTTCTGTTTCCTTGTGCTACCTCGCGAACGCGGGAGACAGCGACAAAGTATAATTAATAAATATCCCTATTCATCCCTTGGGTAGGGAAGAAAGGATCCTATGTCAAAGGTTACTAAGAGGGATGGAAGTTTAGGGAGGGATGGTTGGAACCATCTTGTGGTTTTTGATATCTAAAAGTTGGAGCCAAGCAAGGAGTGCTAATTCTCACAGAAGACTCAGGCCAAGGTGTGTGGTTGTAACCAAGATGAGAAGAAAGAAGAGATGGGTACTGTTTTAAAGGAAAGGAGCCTGGATGTTCTGGCTCCAATGAAACAATACTCAAGGGTAAAGGGGAAGAATAGTTTAAGAATGTTGTACAAGTATAGTCAGAGGTTGGTGTGAAATAGAAGCCAAGGAAGTGGTAGTACTACTATTGAAGCAGGAGTTGTGGGAATGTGTGAGAGAGTGTATAGAAGTGAGTTCCAGATTGATGTGGGTGGAAATGAAAGAGGATTGCAAGAGATCAGTGATTATTAGTGAATTTACATCTTGCCTTAGGAAGAAAGATGAGAGACATTTTGGGTGCAGCTGAGTGAGCGTCAGCATTTTTGATGCAAGAGACTTGGTATTAGTGATGGGTGACTTAAATACTAAGATGAGTAATGTGGCAATTGAGGGTATAATAGGGGGCATGGGGTATAAAGTGAATTGAAATGGTGAACTGCAAATGGAGTTTTCCCTAAAAAAGGCCTAGTGATTGGATATACTTGGTTTAAAAAGGAACATTCATAAGGGAAAGCTATGAACAGGTGCACTCTATCTTCATTTGGTCACTTCCATTAAAGTTATTGTGTATAATACAGTGAAACTAGAAACTCATCCACAGCCAAGCCCTACAGTCTATAATGGGGATTCCCCTTTACCCCATCACATTTCTTAGTTCAGTACTTTGATTATTCCTTGTATACCACATTGTTGCCACTCGTTCAGTTCCATGCACACTTCTCGCCTTCCTTGATTATTCAGGCCACAGTACTTCAAAACTTCCTTTGCTCCATCCTTCCATCTCCTCCTCAGTCTTCCCTTCCCCTTGCTCCCTATGCTTGACACATATCATTTTCGATGTTCTTTTCTCTCTCGTCCTCTGTTTATGTCCAAACCATTTTAGCATGCCATGGTCAGCTTTTTCAATTAGACTGTGCAAACTACCATTCCCTTCTTTTGCATTGCCATTTTTCACACAGTTGACTCATTTCATGTTGCATTGTATCCTCAGATATTTTGTTTCCAACATTTTGCTTACTTTCACCCTCTTCCATTCTTTTGCATTCAAGGCACAAGCTTCTCATCTATTCAGCATTTTCAGGACTACAGTACCTTAAAACATACATCTTTGTCCTAACACATTGTGACCTCTCCTTTTAAACATTCTTCATTGTATTGAGGATCAATTCTCCCTATTCCACCCTTTGACTGACTTTGGCCCCCATGGTTCTGTCTGCTACAATATCCACTCCTAGGTTCCTAAAGCACTCCTTTTCCTACAGGTCCTCCCCATTCAAACTTGCACTCACACCATCTGTCTCGCCCCTCTGCTACACCAAAACCAAAGCTAGAATGTGCTTCTCAAGTTGGGTCATCGCTCTTACAGAGGCATGAAGAACTTATTATGGAGATCATGAGGTGAACAAGAAAGGTGGTACCAAAATTAAGAGCCACATTACAGTGAGTTTAGAGGCTATAATTTACCCACGATGAACTAGAGAAGAGTAAGGGTGACACTTTATTACCCTTGATGACACCCTTAAAGTTTTAAAACCAGTTTGTCAACAATGATACGTTCTCAAGAAGGAAAGACTGCCACCAAAGGCCATTCGAGATGGCTAATTATTAGAAACGATGTGAAGTACTTCATCTTTTTATGAATAGTGAATGAATGAAGTAAACGATGAAATTGTGAATGCTGACGGTACCCAAAAGTTTACACTTGTGTGGTGTGACAGTAGAGAAAGTTAAAGATGGAGCCTAACTAATGTAGAACTCCCTTTACTGCTTTTATTGGTAATTACATAACTGAGATTAGATTTTTTTTTTTTTTTTTTAGTGTGATTAAAACACTACACGTATTAGTTATAGTATGATGCAAACAGATAAGAGGAATTATTTTCTGGAACATTTTGATTATGTATACTAACAAAATTTAATTTTGTTTTGTGCTGGTATGCTGTCAGACATTCTAGTAGGATCAAGGTCATCCACACCTACCACCCGCAAGTCCCCAGTATCTGATGCAGGAGTACAGGTTTCTCCGCCTCCTACTAGAGAGGAGAAAAAGAAAGCACCACCACAACAGCAGAGGCAGTCTCAGCAAGAAAGGTAGTAAATTGTGCTCTTTATGTACTATGTTTATGTTGTCGAAACCGATATAAATTGTCCCCAGTCATGCAGGTTGCATTTATTATATTGATATTAGAACCTTCAGTTAAATTTAGAATGGAGTAATGATAGTCTATTATGCCTTCAGACATACCTAGCTCTGCCTTTAAAGACAATTACATATCTTTCCTCATATTTCTTGGTGTGCCTAATATCTCATATCCACTCTTTAGTATTATCTGAAATACTCCACTTCTTCCAAATTCACTCCATTCAGACATCACTCAAAATAATCTACCCCTCTGCACTGCTAAGCCTGATAATGACCTCTCTTTTATTCACATTTATTCTCGACATTCACCTTTCACACACTACCAAACTCTGACATCAATTAATGCAGTTTCTCACTTGAATCTGCCACCAGTGCTGTCACAAACAAACAAGTTACATGCTTCCTAGGCTTCTTCACCCCCAACAGACTGCATAATAACCTTTTGCACCAAGATTTTTGCATTTACCTCCCTCACCAACCCCATTCATCAGCAATTGAACAGCCATGGTGACAAAGTACCCCTGCTGCTGACCCACCTTTTCTTTGAATCTCGCACTCTTTGCATTCTGTGAAAACTTCCTGCTGCATATAGTAGATTTCCGCTTGCTCTATATATCCATAAGACCTTCCGCAAGGTGTTGAGAATTAAATTTTTGAGGACAATATGTGGCATGAGGTGGTTTGAAGTCTTAAACAGGTAAGAGAAGTGTGGTAATAGAAAGTGTGGTTAAGAGAGTTGAATGCTGAAATTATTTGGACATATGAAGAGGTTGACAAAGATATATGCATTAGAAGTTAAGGGAACAGGGAGAAGGGATAGGCCATTTCTTGTTCAGTAAAGCTTCACTAGGTATCTTAACCCACCTCACACTGCGTTACCCTCAATCATCAAGTTTCTAACATATTTACCATATCCTTTGTATTTTGTCTTTGACTTCACTAAGGTGAAATATTTCGACAGTTTTCCTCTGTCACACCTTGAGTTTTGATTCTTTTCAGCCGACCACAACGGAATGGTAGCCAAGGTCAGAGCCGTCGTACTAATCAGCAGCAGTCACAGCAACAAATGGCACAGCAACAGGCTCAGCAGCAGAGTCAGCAGCAGCCACAGCAGAATCACAGCCAACAGCAACACTATAATAACCAGTACTATTATCAGCAACAATACCAGGGAAGAAGTGGTGCAAATCGTGGACGAGGAAGTAGAAGAACTTCAGGTCAACGTGGCAGAGGGCAGATTTTCAGTCAAGGCAGCCGGCATAGACAGTTCCAAGATCGGCAATTGTTTGAAAAGGAGTATGATTTTGAGCAAGCAAATGAAGAGTTTGAAGAGCTAAAAAATCAGCTTGCCAAAACAAAAATAACTGAGAATGGTGAAAAAAAAGATGATTCTGGACATGAGACAGCTGGAGGGGATGATGTGGAGGAGCATGCATCATTTTATGATAAGAATAAATCCTTCTTTGACAGTATTTCATGTGAGGCTATTGAACGTAGTAAAGGGTAAGTTTATGTTGTACGAGATTGCAGAATAATTATAAATTGAAATTGTATTTACTAGCTTCATCCTTACAGAATGTTCAGGATTATTGAGATATTCAGAATTCCTAATTGCATCTCATTATTGGAAGGTGCCTGTTGAAATGCTTTCTAGAAATTTGCATAAATTATAATTTTCAGGAAGAGCCAGCGTCCTGATTGGAGGCTTGAGCGCAAGATCAATGTGGAAACCTTTGGTGTGAGTTCAGCAAGGAGAGGATATTATCCTCGTGGCCGAGGAGGTTACTACCGTGGTGGCTATTACCGGAACTATAATTATAACCAAGGGTATTACAGGTAATCAGGGTAATTTCTGGATATTTTTTACCTATAGGTATGTGTGTTAGAAAATGCATCTTCCCTGATGGGTCTGATGAATTTTAAAATGTATAATAAGACCTTGTCAGTAGTAGGGTTGGTAAGCTTGAATGAGAAAGATTTCCTTATAAATATGGAAGCCCCTCTATATATATATCTTTTCATATTTTCTTTCTTGCATTAATGTTGTATCACTAGGAGCAATTGAAGAAAGCCACTTATTCATGTGCATTCTCTAGCTGTCATGTGCAGTGCACCAAAACGACAGCCCCTGATCTGCAACCAGGCCCAATAGACATAATCTTTTCATAGTTTTCCCCCATGCTTCACATGCTCTGGTTAAGTCCATTAACAGGATATCTACTCCTGTGTACCACATTGTTCCAGTTCACTCTATCCCATGAATACCATTCACCTTTTTGCATGCTCATGCTCCATTGACTTGAAATTTTCTTCACTCCCTCCTCTCATTTCCACTTGGGTCACCCTCTTCTCCTTTTCCCCTCACTACTGACAAGGAAATGCAGCCTTTTTTCACAAACAGCCTTTTTAGCCCTCTTGGATAACAACCTTTCCACATGTTCCTCAGTGCTACCTGAACTTTCGTCCCCTCACCCACTTTGTGACATTTTTTCTTTATTAAAACAACCAGAAACTTTCATTTTTATTTCCTTGCCAAGAAATGGTCTTCCAACTGCTGTTGCCCTTGCCAGACTCGCACTGAATCATTTCTCTTTTCACATGCCTTCACATGACCTTCACCCTGCTTACCCATGTACACCTGTGTATTCATCTTTTTTAAACCAGATATTCCCAGTGACTGTTTCTTTGTCAGCACATGCTGATTTATTTATATATTTATTATACTTTGTCGCTATCTCCTGCGTTAGCGAGGTAGTGCAAGGAAACAGACGGAAGAATGAAATAACCCACCCACATATGTATATACATACACGTCCACACATGCACATATACTTACCTATACATTTCACTGTATACATATATATACATACACAGATTTATACATATATACACATGTACACAATTCATACTTGCTGCCTTTATTCATTTCTGTCGCCACCCTGCCAACATGAAATGACAACCCCCTCCCCCCACACACGCACGAGGTAGCGCTAGGAAAAGACAACAAAGGCCACATTTGTTCACACTCGGTCTCTAGTTGTCACGTATAAATGCACCGAAACCACAGCTCTCTTTCCACATGCAGGACCCGCAAAACTTTCCATGGTTTACCCCAGGTGCTTCACATGTCCTAGTTCAATGCATTGACAGCACGTCGACCCTGGTATACTACAATGTTCCAATTCACTCTATTCCTTTCACGCCTTTCACCCTCCTGCATGTTCAGGCCCCAATTGCTCAAAATCTTTCTTCCATCCTTCCACCTCTAATTTGGTCTCCCACTTCTCCTCGTTCCCTTCACCTCTGACACATATATCCTCTTTGTCAATCTTTCCTCACTCATTCTCTCCATCTGACCAAACCATTTCAAGACACCCTCTTCTGCTCTCTCAACCACACTCTTTTTATTACCACACATCTCTCACCCTTTCATTACTTACTCAATCAAACCACTTCACACCACATATTGTCCTCAAACATTTCATTTCCAACACATCCACCCTCCTCCGCACAACCCCATTTATAGCCCACGCCTCGCAACCATATAACATTGTTGGAACCACTATTCCTTCAAGCATACCCATTTGTGCTTTCTGAGATAATGTTCTCGCCTTCCACACATTTTTCAATGCTCCCAGAACTTTCGCCCCCTCCCCATCCTGTGACTCACTTCCGCTATCATGGTTCCATCCGCTGCCAAATCCACTCCCATATATCTAAAACACTTCAATTCCTCCAGGTTTTCTCCATTCAAACTTACCTCTCAATTGACTTGTCCCTCAACCGTACTGAGTTGTTCCCCATTTTTATTTACATCAGACACCCCATTCCTCCTTATTACATATAATTGTCACATCACAGAGATAGGCTCATGGTTTTCCATTAGATATAAAGACATGATTGATAATGCTGTTATATTTTTTCTTGTTCGACTGCAGTTTATTCGGTATTGCTATTTCCCTAGATTGTGTGAATTCAGTCAGTCAGATGTTAGTGTAGAGATGATGATTTGCTTGATGAGAATATACATTTTCCTTTTGTAATTACAGACAATATAACTGCAAAGTATTTACAGGGCTGGCAGTAGTGTGTATCGTGGAGGCAGAGGTGGTGGGGGTGGTGGAGGTAGAAGTGGGATACCAAATGTAAATGGAATATCAAGAGGAGGAGCATCGGGAAACTCATATGCATCTGCAGTCAGAAACTCCACGCCAACAAAATAGTCCAGTGAATTGCAATGATACTGCACCATCATCACATTAGAATTAAGGAGGAATAGCAAGATGTTGACTGATGAAATATGCTTGGATCATTGTGCGTGGGTAATGGAAATAAATTGAAGCTTTAATCATTGCAAATGGACATCTTCCTTCTTGTGGTGTTTTGATACCGAGTGAATATTAATCGTGGAATTAAACTAGTTAAAAAATGGTGCAGGAACAAATTTATCTTAAGACAGTTCTAACTCGTTAGAAACTATTAAGTTGGGATATTTTGATTATACATGTGAAGGTAACCTACAGGAAGGCAATTCTTTCAAACATGGTGAATGCTGATTATATAAGTATCTGGCGACAGATAGTGTATATTGGAAAGAAAAGAATTATGTGATCCGTGATTGATAGTGATTTGACCTGTTTTTATATGGCAAGATGTGACTGGATAGAAGTGTTTTGGAATGAATATTGATACGGAGTCAGTTGGTATATTATTAGGAATGTGGAATGGAAAAGTTGGATATGGTTGTGCACAAGACAAGTTTATGACTGATGGATGTGTAGAACAGGTTTTTCTTTTCATGGTGATACCAGGCATTGGTGTGAAAACCAGCAGCATTTTGTAGTCTTTGGTAGATGCAAGGAACTACTTGGTTTAATTAGTAGCTGACAGACTACAAAATATAGAAGCCACTGTTATGCTATAAACAGTTGTATGCAGTTCCTTTTTTTCCTGGCAACTGGAATAAACTAGATTTATAAAAAATAAATGTACAAATAGGGCCCTCCTATTGTCAGGTGATAGCATGCAGTAGAAAACAATGGGGACTACAAATGGATAGATATATTAGATTGGTTGTTAATAAGGAGCTTAGGAAGAGGGTAAAATGTGACTTGCATGATCTAATGAGATGCAATACAGAAAGCTCCAACAGTATTTTTTTTTCTTTTTAGATTTTTTATGTAATTTAGTTTGATAGGCTGAACATTCACTTTGAGGGAAGATGTATGTTGGTTACCTTCCCCATGCATGTTGGGTAGGCTGCCAACCACTTGCATGAGATCAGTTTGGTTTATTCCAACATAAGTGTTTGAGAAATGAACTGAAAATCCTTCAATGTAGAACAATGCAGCTCTAACACATTGGAATTGTGGAGCAACAGGTTTGTCAGACTATAAGTCAGGATATCTTCCTCATTACTGCCCCTGCGTGTTATTATTGGCAGCATCAGACAGCATTGGCTCAGCTTTGCAGGGGCAGCCAATGGACACCAACATTGTCCACTGTAATTAGAAAATGTGGAGGTCATCATCCACACAAAAAATGTGCTGTTGAACATCTATTTTTACAATAAACAATAAAGCACATCATTTGTTTAACTTAATGGACACACAATTATTCCCGGACTAGTTTTTGTAAAAGTTCTTGCGTTAGGCAGGATCTTTCCTCTAACCCATAGCTGCAATACTTCAATAGCAGGGAAATGTAGATGACTTTGGAATGAGAAGTTCTTTGAAAAAGACCATACTCCTAATGATGATGATGCATCGAAGCCAAAAGTGATTTTCACTGACTATATAACCTTGAACATTTGGATTCGGATAATGCCTGTGCATATATTTTTTCTATCATACCTGATTGCCATTTCTGGAATTAGTGTGGTAGCATCATCAACAGACACAGAAAGGCTACACCCACTCACACCCTCAATTTATTTGTAATGAACCAAAACCACCCTTCCCTATCCTCACAGACCTTTTCATGGCTTCCCCTGATGCTTTGCATGCCTTGATTCAGTCCATTGACGGCAAATTGTCACTTGTATACCACATTGTTCAAATTCGCTTTGTCCTATACACGCCTTTTACATTCCTGCATGTTAAGGCCCTGATCCTTGAAAACCTTTTTCACCCCATCTTTCCATCTCCAGTTTGTTCTCTGTGTTTTCCTTGCTCATTCTACTTCTGACACACGCATATCCTTTTTGTCAACTTTGTTTCATACGTATTCGCCATTTCCTGCGTTCCTCTCCAGTTCTCTTCAAATTTTCAAACCATATCAGCACGCCCTCTTCAGCCCTCAACCACATTTATCACATCTTTTTTATCCTTTAATTACATACTTGATCAAACCACTTCTACCTACATACTGAGGTGGTTATTATATTAATAAGTACTCCAGGTCCAATTACTGTGGAAGAGTCCTGGTGTCTTCAAGGGAGACAAGTAAGGACTGGTATAAGTGGAGACTTTTGCTGTGACCACCCCTGCTATGGGAGTTCCCAGAGGGAATGTACATCAGAGTTAGATTGTGGTATCTCTTCACATATGCTTAATTTTCTAGCTCACTCACATTCACCACCCTCTTCCAATCCCATATCTTTACCTCTTTTCCTAAAGAACTTACAAATTGTCACCCTTGCCTCCACCAATTAGTGATCAAACAACCCGCCAGCCTTTCCTTTCAACATATCCACATCCAGAATTATATTTTGCTTACCTATCATTTAGTGCATTATCCCATAATGCCCACTCGCTCACAAATAGTTGTGCATGTCCCACTTTTTAAACTAGGTATTCCCTATTGATGGTAATTTTTCAGATCTTTGCTCCATAAACTTTTCACCATTTTCATTCACAACACTGGGTACCTTGTTACCCCCTCATCTACTACAATACTCTGTCATATCCATGTCACCCATCACTTGATCCCTTGCATAAGAATTGTTAACATTTAGCTCCTCCCATAAAACTCATCTTTCCTTCTTACTACTCTTGTATTCTGGTGCATAAACGCCAACAGTCGCCTGCTTCTCTTATTCCACTTTTAATTTTTACCTACACCTGTGTGGGTGTTGCTATACAACTCTTCCTCCATCAGAAGTGCTACCCATTAGCTTCTGCCCTCACACTAAATCTGACTTTGCTCCAAAGATATTCCTAAAGCATTCTCCCACCTTCCCTTTGAGTTTAGTTTTATTCAGACCTAGATCATTTGGTTCCTTAACCCATATATGCTGCCTGTCATCTGTTCTCTTCCTGGTTACATTTGTGCATGTAAAGAAACCCCTTCCAAAGCCTTTGAGGAGGATGAGTACTCTTTGCTTTGCTGCTCACCTTCTAGCTTTTAGATGAAATATATGAAGAAATATCATATAAGGGATGATATTTTCAATATAAAAGGCTACTTGGGACATGGCCAAGAAATGGACTGTGGTCTTTATGAAGTTTAGTTAGTATCCACCATACCTTGCTGGATGCTGACGTATTAGAATTCAAGGGATTGTGCTGAGGCTGTGTATTAACTTTTGGGCAATTGGAGACTGTGGATGACGTCAGTGACTTAAGGTTGAGGTAGTTGGCTCTACTCAAAATGCACTCCAATGATGAAATTGCTGCTGATGTAGACATTTATGGATAGCACCTTCACCCTAGACCCACTTGATTTGGATGAAGTTGATGAGGTACCAAAATAGGTTTGTGGTTGCTCCCATATTAATCATTTCATTAGCTATGTGATTTCGTGTTTGATGAGGTACAGAAAGAAAGGCTAAAGGGACAGACCAAGATTGGGGATTATTTTATGGTTCCAGAAGACTCCAAGAGGAGCAGCAGCAATATCGATAGCATGAGCATATTAGATTTGGGCAACAGAAATAATGACCCCACAAAGTCCCAAAATCACACCGTTAGAGGTTGCAGTAGCACTACCAGTCACTTTGGATGTCTCTTCAAACATTATGAAGGGGAATGACGTTGAGTGGTCCTTCAGTAGGGTACAGGTACAAAGCAGGCTGTTCTGTATCCCACAACAGTTTGCCTTCAGTGACATGCCAGTCAATCTCAACTTGTCAGCCACAGCTGGTGAGTGTTTCTTTACACATTCATTTTAGTAGTTTGGTATTATTTTTGTTACTTTATTTAAATTTCTAATGTACTGACAAAGGCAGTGAAAGATCAAGGAAAAAAACGCTTTAAGCAAAGTAAGAGAAAAGACCATGGATGACTTTGGAAACTACTCCCAGTCATCTGCTGCATTTGCTTAGTAAAAAAGTAAAAGACCATGAATGACTTTGGAAACTACTTCCAGTCATCTGCATTTGCTTAGTAAACTAGACATCGAATTAGTAATTAAGTCAGCGAAGGTATTCAAAAGCAGGAGAAATTGTATAGAAAGAATTCTTGATTTATGGGTTATTGATGTTTATTTATGATACTCTACAATGGGAAGGTGTTGAAATACGCTACAGTGGAAGTTAGAAGTTATATTGAACAAAACTCTTATCTAGCCCTTTGGAAGTGATGCAATAGAGGAAACATTGTGCTGGGTTCTCAAGTTCAAAAAGATTAAAATCAAACTTGAACTTCTGAATTTTGCAGGAAATAAAAGACATATTGTGAATATCTTGATACATTTGTAAAACATATCCCATCCATGAACCTTTTTGTGCACACTGAATTTGATCGTACTCTCAGACAGCCTGTTATATATATATATATATATATATATATATATATATATATATATATATATATATATATATATATATATATATTCTTTCTTCTTTAAACTATCCGCCATTTCCCGCATTAGCGAGGTAGCGTTAAGAACAGAGGACTGGGCCTTTGTGGAATATCCTCACCTGGCCCCCCTCTGTTCCTTCTTTTGGAAAATTAAAAAAAAGAAAACGAGAGGGGAGGATATATATATATATATATATATATATATATATATATATATATATATATATATATATATATTATATATGACGTAGTAATCAAATTCTGTTATATACTTGTGATGAGTGACAGCGTGTCAAGTAGCCCGACTTTGCTTTTCCTGGTTGTTTGAATGCTTGTCTCGTGAGAGCCAAAGTGATAAGGATCCACAGATATATATACCAGCCTCCACTTCACCTGTGGCCATCATCAGGTGTGAGTGCAGCATGTGCTGCACGAGAGGAATTTTCACACAAGCACATCCATGTTGAATTCTCGTACGTTTACATGAACCTGTCCACTTATACAAACATGCTTACACATGCACTGTGAAACACCTGAACTACAATATAATCAATTACACGGACACATGACCTACCCAAGGGTATATATTCAACTTAGGAAAGCAACGGTTTGAATGATGTATTCAACACTGGTTTTTAACGAGGACGTCGGTCAGGCAAAATTTTTCATTTAATTGCTGTACTCAGCAGATGGAGAATTAGGGTACTTTACTAATACAGTTGTTGCAGAAAGAAAGCGTTATTTGTGAACTCTTAGGCAATACTCTTCCCATGTTCTCTATCTTACCACACCCGCTTCTGCTGCAGGATGTCCTTTTATGGACATATGGGCATTATTCTTGTCACTTTGCTTACTGTTAACTATATTGCTATTTTTTTTTCAGCCTTTGTATATCCAGACAAGTTTGTATAAGAGCCAGGTGTGAGGACAGGTGTCCAGTGGGCAAGTGTGAGGCGGTTCATACTAGTTTTCGACAACACCGAACACCTGGTTAGGGTTGGGTTTATGCGTCACCGTTACTACCTACCATCAACAGCAACAGTTATGATATACACCACAATCCACTCCATCTATACCCCCATCAGCCATCACTAACACCCTCACAAAATTCTCCACCTGTATAATCAGTTCACACCATATTAATACTAGCAAGCAATCCCATCATTACCCACCTAACAATCCCCACTGCCGACAAATTTGCATATCCCAACCACTATCAACCTTACTTTGAAACATATGATCTAACCATTTTGTTTCTCATTTAAGCCTCCTTCCTAGATCATACTAGTTCATCAATTAGGGCAAATATTGTCATTCACACTCCTGTGAAGTTTCTACGGCGGTATATTCAGCGTAATATATAGTACTAAGCTATTTTTCCGCTGGATGTTGTACAAGTGTGTTGGGTGAAGAGGCGCCTACTGCTTCACTATCCTGTCTTTCACTGATAAGATTAAGAACTCTGAACACTATTATAATATTCCAAAAAGTCTTGTTATCTGCCATTTGCATGCACTCCTTACAACTCCCCACGATCTACATGAACCTTAGCGCAGTGGTGGGGTTTGTGTGGATCAGTGATGGAATACAAAGTTACATAACAGAGGGTAATAAGATACTGGAGGTGCAGGATTATAAGGAGAAGGGATAGGTCAGGTTGAGAAAGACGAGGCAGGCTTGGCAGGGGTCCTATGATGCTGATGATGGCAGGCGTCACATGAAGAAGGGAGCACTTGAGAGAAGTGTGCGGCTTAAGAGTCGACGTGGAGCTCCTGCAGATGAATTGTGGCCTGTATTGCGGCGACTACCAAATAGTGATAAGGAAGCAGGAGGCTCCATGAGTGTGCAGTAACTGCCGAATAGTGCTTGGGTTGCAGGAGGCTCTTGAAGAGGTGCTAGGGATGCAGGAGTGCCGCGGGCGTGAACGTAGGTCCCTGTTGTTACAACTGCTGCTTGTGACGAGCGGAAGCGATGTCCCATGCGATTCCCGCAGAAGGTGACGTCGAAGATGAGACACTACAAAGAAACCTGCCAGGAAGATGAGGTGTCAGGAGTATCGTTGGGAGATATGACGGAGGGAACGCCCTAAGGGCGGCTTGAGTCTGGAGTCACATCGCCAAGACTTCAGGCGCCGGAGTGGTACACTTATTTAATGGTGAGTCAACTGACTGACTGGTTTGCTGCTGTGTTTCCCGGTATTTGAGAGGCGGTGAGATCAGGTCTGTGAAGGTCAGCTATTCCCAACGGGAATTTGAGACGCTGAAGCCGAATGTCGCAAGCTTCTGGCCTTCCCCATGCTCATGAACTTGAGGTTAAGTCCTTAAGAGCGGCGTTTCTTATGAAAAGGATCAGGTCATTTATAATTATAACGGCAATTCTGTTCTGCCACCTCTGACATCGAGTGTAAGTGTCAGGGATTAATAATGCCGAAGCAGACGTGTAGGATGGGCCGCTAAACACTCTCCGAGGATTATTATGTCAGGTGAAGTCACAGCTTTAAACCCAGTCGATGGTGACGTTATCAAGGTGACCCTAGGTCACTACATAACTAAAGAGGGTGGAAGCTATTTGCCTTAATTACTCGTCTACCAAAGTCCTTGACTTGGCTCAAGAAGGGAAATCTTATCTTGATAGGGGATGACCTTTACACCTTATCATATAAAACTTTTGATGAGGGGTTAGATAGCACTTGGGGATTGAAGCAATCACCACAAAATTATTGTTCCTAATTTGAGGACCAGCTGCGAAATCGGACGTATGGCACCTCGGAGTCGGAAGTATAAACGTCAGTCGCGGCGAGACTGGAGTGGAGGGAGGAAGAAGGCAATTGACGCTATGAAGGCCAATCGTCCCGAAAGTGGGAGGAATTGGGATAAACTCTTCCCCACGCCATGGAGTTTCATCATTTTTGTGGCCTATATGGCATTATTCATCAATCAGGGTAACGTTAAGAAGACTTTGGGTGTTGTGAAGTATTATTCGGGTATAGGTTTGTTATATCGCGTTATCGGTGTTGATAGATATGAAGTACTTTGCAACAAAGTTTGGGCCAAGCATTTCCGTTGGGGTTCATTTTCCAGCAACTGATTTAACATTCAGAACAAAGAGAACTTATGTTACCACTGTAAGACAAGAATAACTTGTAAAACTTAGTAGTCCTGTATTGGGACATGGTTTTGATATAGACCTTTATTACATATAAAAGCAAGATATTTCTTGGATGAGTGGGTTTCAGATCATACAGGAATGGTAGTAGAGCATACTAATTATGCAGTTTAACCCCACTGCAGAAATAACTTAGGGAAAATGTTACAAGTATATCCAGAAATGGAAGAAAATCATGTCTATGGGACCTGAACACACAGTAAAAATAAATCACGTGTAGGGATGCCTTAAAACTTCAAGGAAAATCATACCTGTGGATTTCTATTGCTTACTGAAATTATTGAGCATGGGTTTGATAAACTAGATATATTTGCTTGGTGTTTATGAGTGAGGTAGTGGGGAGGGCAATGAAGGTTTGGGAAAATGATGGGTTTTGTAATGTAAAAACTGATGTGTAAAAATCAGCTGAATTATGGAAAACTTTTCCACTTTAAACTACACCTCACCTGGTCATCTACCCCCTCAAAAGCAAATATAACAAAAATGCAAGGCACACAAATCATGCACTCAGAACCATCACTGGCTGCCATATCTGTGGGCGTGAAGCATGGACGTGGAGTAGAGCAAACAGTTCTAGAATTCAGTCTGTTTAAATGAATTATTTGAGGGGTACCTGTGGTGTTAGTAAATGGGATGAAATAAATGGTGGTGAGGTGTTGATGTCAGAGAAGGGGGAAGACATATGGTGTGGTATTACTAAGTCTAAGAGAAATACCTTGAAATGACTTGTTGATATGCAGAGAAGCCTATTGGATTTTCTTTCATATTCATTCTAGTTGACTTACAAGTCATTTAATGACATAAGATAGAAAAAAGTACTGAATTATTTAGGTTGTTTTGATATGCATTCAGTTGGATGACATTGCTTTTATCAGTACAGTGTTAGTAAATTGATGATGGGGCTACTTTCAACAACTTTTACCAAATTTTAATAGATTGATAATGGAACTACTTTCAGTCTTTTTTTTTTTACCAAATTCTTAACATTGAATTGATTATGGAACTACTTTCAACCACTTTTACGGAATTTTTAACAGTGAATTCATAAAGGACCTACGATCAACTACTTTTACCAAATTTTTAACTGCTGTAGAATTAGGATTTGGTTGTGCACCTTCATTGTTGTAAGGTGAAAAGAATATTTTGCAATCTTGTTTATGTTACACATATGCTAGGAGGCTGAGATAGGATACACAATGCAATATGATAAAGGTTTATCTTAGGATAGAGAAATTGCCAAGAGAATTTATATGGTGTTATATGTACCTAATTGTTGTTGAAATATTGACTTATTTTATTATTTTTTGTGATTACAGAAAATCATACATTTAATGTAATAAAAAAGTAGTTAGGCATGGCTTTATATTGTTGTTCACAGCCTTTTAGATATCACTTAAGCTACATACTCATATTGAATGCAGTACACTATATAAAGTACGGTAGAATTTTCTTAATTACAACAGTAGTGAATTCAGTTAATTGTGAAAACTAGCAGTTGCTCTTTATATCATTCCACTCAGTTGTTTGTAAGACTGCTTGTGATATCACTTCCTCTTTGTAGGTATTATGGTTACTGCATCCCAGCAAGCAGACAATACCTACAGCTACAACACAGTGACAGTGGTTTTACTGACAGAGGCCACCAAGCTAGTTGCTTCTCTTATCATATTTCTTAAGGAGTAAGTTCAACTCTGAGGTTGAGAAAAATTTTGCTGTATAGCCATCCCATAAGTTTCAACAGTGCAGATGCAGTAGTAAAAGATTTAGATTTTGAAGTTAAAAAGTGCTTTTAGAAATGAAATCAACCCTGTTATACTTTCTATTTATTTCTATGCCCGTTCCCATCGGGAATTCTCATGAAGGGCGTTGCCATGGCAAAAGCATCTCCACTTTTTCCTGTCCTTACATGTCTCCTCCATTTTTTTCATCTCCCTGCAGTACTCTTGCACTCTATTTTCTTGTCACAGGTGATCTTCCTCTTATACTAACTGCTTTAATCTCACTATCATTCCCTCTCCTTGTAAACTCCTTGTCTTGCAGTCTTTTCACATGCTCAAACATCCTCAAAGTATTACAATTCACCCACTCTACCACTCCATAATTCATTTCATTTGCATTCCCTGCCATACCAAGTCTTTCATATACCCTCTCATTACTTTCTTCATTCCATCTAGTCGTACCACATACTCCTCTCAAGTAACTCATTTCCACAGCATAGATTCGTGATGTTTGTGACTCATCCTGTGTCCATGTTTTGGCTGCATAGGTTAGGGTTGGGAGGGCCATATTGTCCCTTAATCCTTTCTTCGTTTTCATGCTTACACCTCTACCCTTGATTATTCTGTTAAGGAGCTTGGTGATTCTTTTACCCTGTACTGTTCTTTCCCTTATATCTCCTTCCATATCACCAGACTAACTGAAATAACTCAAATCACATAAATTCTGTCACCTCTTCCAAAGTTTCTCCCCCAAAACTAATGATACAGTTTAGTACACTTTCTTCTCTCACTCTGTAGGGCTTAGTAAAATCTATACTTTCACTATGTTTCCTTTTATACACCATTACTTTACTTTATGGGCATTCACTTTCAATTGCCTCTGCATACACACATCATAGAATGCACTTATATCTTTTTGCAACTCATCTTTTCTCTCGGTAAACAACACTGTATCATCCGCAAACTAGCTTACTACTAGTCATCATACCCTTTTTCCCTAGTTTTGTTTTCATCTATCTTATGACTCCATCCATATATATGTTAAAGACCCAAGGTGACAATCATGCAGCCCTGCCAGTTATACTGCAAGTGTGAATAGCAGCATTTCTTCAAATGTAACCATGTTATTTGGTTAGTGTCATGTTCAGATAATGAGCATTGTTTTACTTTATAGTTGTAAAACTCCATGACAAACCTAATTACATACCGTGCTGTGTATTGTTATAGAATTTAGGGATTGATAGTGGTGTTATACAATGAAATTCTGATTACCCGGCCTAGTTGGAACGTACTGTTAAGTTGACAACCAGGAAGTTGTTAGATCAAGATAGTTGTAGTAATACGTTATCAAAAAAATAAAGGAAATAAAGCTGAAAAATCTGAATTAACTGATTATTCATTGCTGTATTGTATATGTTCCCACCAAAAAAAGATACAGAAGTTGCTTTTAAGGTCTTGTAACAGTTTTAGGTGAAGTAAAGCCTTTACTGAAGTTTTCTTGCATATGTTAGACTCAGCATAGTCAAGCCTAAATTTTTTTTTACCTGAATACTTAGTCCCACATGCTTACACCTCTTTGTAATGTTTTCAGGTAAACTATATACACTTGCACTGTTTTTAGCTGATATGATGGATTTTTTTATGAAGTCTAATACTAGTGAGAGCACTTATTGAGAAGCAGTGAGGGACTCAAAAATGGAAATGGAGGGAACTCTGTGTGAATGAAGAACTGCATCTTTAGTGACTGTCTCAAGAAAAAGTCAATTTCGGATTAGGGCTCTGGAAGTTGGATGACAGGATGATAGATAATTGGTAGTTACCAGGTTTCAGTGAATTCCTGTGGGTAGGTGGAATAATTCAATGCCAAGAAGTTAGATAATCAGACTTTTTCTGTTCCTGATAGTCTTATGTGATAGGTACCCATTGCACACAGTATTTACCAAAGTGTATTTTACCTCTTATGTGAATCTATGATATATATCCAGGACACACAGTGATTACTGAATAGTGCATTTTATCTTTTATGTGCATTTTCGATCTCCTACCTTCCTTGCTGATGTATGGTGAAATGTTTGTGCTTTCATCTATTTTTCTTCTTCAGTAATTTTTCTGTTGTATGTTTCTTCTTACATTATTTCTACGTTTTCCACTTTCATGATAGTTACATTAATCTTTTTTTGTTTTCTCCTTTTTCATGTGAACCTTTTTCATTTTTTCTTCATCTTCTTTTTGCTCTTTTTCTCTTTTATTCCTCCATATCTCTCCACCCTTTTTTGTACTTTTCAATCTTCAGTTATTTTCTCTACTTGCTTTTTTCCCCTTTCTCAAAATTTTCCTCTACATCTTTTTTCATTTACTCTTTTCTTTCAGATCATATATCATATCCTCTTCTTATATGTACATAATAGGTTAGAAGGAAAACAGATATTGAAGATGAATTACAGTAAGTATGTACTAATAGTGATGACCCCAGCCATAGACAATAGATTTGATGTCATACAGACCACCAAAAACTATGAAGGGTCTTCAGATGTGTTGAAATGGTGTTTGTAGTGTTGTAGTGGTGGGTGATATCCAGAGTGTAGACAGAAGAGTGTGACTTAGTTTTCGTCTGGGTGCTTTTAACAACTGCTATGATATGTGTTGGGGGGATGATGTCCAGAATGTAGATAGAAGAGTGTGACTTGGTTTTTGTTTGGTTGCTTTTAACAGCTGCTGTAATATGCATAGCATCTTTTAACAACTGCTGTAATATGCATAACATTTTAGTGTGGTATCAGTTTTTATTTTGATATACGTCTTTTTTCACTTGTTTTCTTTTTTTTACAGCAGTAAGCTCTCTACTCTCATTGCTGACATGAGGATCCATGTTTATGGTAAGTAAATGAAACCTGAAGGTTGCCTTTCCTTAATCAATAAATAATTAGGTAGTATAGGTCCGCATTTCATATTATATTCAAATGTATGTATAGGGAGAGTGAGTGTAGCATTACCACCTTCTTTTTATAAAGGTTTGATATGTATTCAAATGTGTGTACAGAGAGAGTGAATATAGCAGTACCACCTTCTTTTGGTATTAAGGTTTGATATGTATATAAGGATTTCATTTTGACCTTCCATTATGGTTTAGTTTTCTTTCATCTTTCTGTGATTACAGTGCAGTAGTGTTAAGGGTCTCTACCTGGAAGTGCTTACACCATGTATAAGGAATCACCTTTGCTGAGGTTGTATCACTGTTAGTGGAGAGTGAGGAGTATAGTCTCACTAAGAACCTTCTGAGCTCAGAAGAGTCCGTCATTTGCCTGCTCTTATGTAGAGTTCAGCTTTGATGCTGCAGGATGCCCATGAGAGGGGCCCTATAATTGTATTATAATAATGATAATAATAATAATGATAGAAATTATCATAATATGGTGCAGCCAGAATCCTTCATATGACATGAAGTATTGCTTTAGGGGCCTAAAGTAGTCTTGACTGAATTGTTTTCATGTTTACTTATTTATTTAATAAAGCCATAAAAAGTGAACAATAAGGTCTATAATATCTGTAATATGGTGACTGATTTTAATACAGAATAATGTTGTAGAGAATTTTTGTTTTAGAATTCTGGGACTTGTTTAGAAAATAACATATCCCAGTTGAAAAATGATTTGCCACTCAACACATATATTTTGCCTGACTTTTTGATTTGTGGACAAAATTTCATGTAAAGCATCTTTTGTTTAAGAATTGTTTCAGAGTAAAGACCCAATTCTGTATCTGCTTAGTAGACTACGTTCCCTCCAAGTCTGTGAAATATATTTTGTTTTCTTGGATCCTCACTTGTACTGCATTTTGCTGATCACTGCAGACTTTTTGATTAAGGACTTATTGTCACTGTGGATGTGCTGTTATAATGTAGTTAAATAAAAGAAAAGGTGTTACTGGATTCCACCTGCTTGTAGTTACTCTGTAAGTGAAGAGTCACCTTCGGCAAAGCTGTATGTCATTTGTTGATGAAAGGGAGTACAGTCTCTTTGAGGATTTTTTTGCTTCAGTGGAGTACATTGTTTCCCTACTTTTGACTGTAGTGCAGTCTTGAAGCTGCAGACTCCCAATAAAAGGGGTGCTGGGGCTGTGTGCAATAACAATGATAAACCAAAGAAACTAAGATCACAGCATGTATGTGGCCTTTATCAAGAGGAATTGATAGAACCGTCACTTTACCATGAACAGTCCCCTGATGGACATTCCTGGATGGAAAAGGCATCAGAGATATAGATAGGTAGATAGAGCATGATTATCACAAGCAGGAAGTATCTGGAGTAAACCATGGAAAGGTCTGTGGGGTCAGGATGTGGATAGGGAGCTGTGGTTTTGGTGCATTACACATGACAGCTAGAGACTGAGTGTGAACGGATGTGGCCTTTATTGTGTCTTCCTGGCACTACCTCGCTGAAGTGGGGGGGTAGCAATGCTCTTTACTGTGTGGCAGGGTAGTGCCAAGAGTGGATGAAGGCAAGTGAGTATGAATATGTATATGTCTGTGTATGTGTATATATATTTGTGTACGTTGATGTGTATATGTGTGTGTATGGGCACTTATGTATATATATATTCTTATTATACTTTGTCGCTGTCTCCCGCGTTAGCGAGGTAGCGCAAGGAAACAGACGAAAGAATGGCCCAACCCACCCACATACACATGTATATACATACATGTCCACATATGCACATATACATACCTATACATTTCAATGTATACACGTATATACATACACAGACATATACATATATACACATGTACATAATTCATACTTGCTGCCTTTATTCATTCCTGTCGCCACCCCGCCACACATGGAATGACAACCCCCTACCCCTGCATGCGCGCGAGGTGGCGCTAGGAAAAGACAACAAAGGCCACATTCGTTCTCATTCAGTCTCTAGCTGTCATGTATAATGCACCAAAACCACAGCTCCCTTTCCACATCCAGGCCCCACAAAACTTTCTATGGTTTACCCCAGACACTTCACATGTCCTGCATCAATCCATTGACAGCACGTTGACCCCGTTATACCACATCGTTCCAATTCACTCTATTCCTTGCATGCCTTTCACCCTCCTGCATGTTCAGGCCCCGATCACTCAAGATCTTTTTCACCCCATCTTTCCACCTCCAATTTGGTCTCCCACTTCTCCTTGTTCCCTCCACCTCTGACACATATATCCTCTTTGTCAGTCTTTTCTCATTCTATCCATGTGACTGAACCATTTCAAAACACCCTCTTCTGCTCTCTCAACCACACTCTTTTTATTACCACACATCTCTCTTAGCACAACTCTATCTATAGCCCAGTCTCGCAACCATATAACATTGTTGGAACCGCTATTCCTTCAAACATACCCATTTTTGCTTTCTGAGATAATGTTCTCGCCTTCCACACATTTTTCAATGCTCCCAGAACCTTCGCCTCCTCTCCCACCCTGTGACTCACTTCCGCTTCCATGGTTCCATCTGCTGCCAAATCCACTCCCAGATATCTAAAACACTTCTCTTCCTCCAGTTTTTCTCGATGTGTGTGTGTGTGTGTATATGAGTGGTTGGACCATTCTTTGTCTGTTTCCTAGTGCTACAACACTGACGCAGGAAATGGCAATCTAATATGATGAAATAGATAAAGTTCATGGTAATTGAGGAAAAACACCTATTCTATTTCAGGCTTTGATTAATGATTTTTTTAAGTGAACATTAGTTTGAATTGATTTGAGAAACAGTGAAGGAAGAAAGGTCCAGAGTATTTTTAACCAAGGTCTCATTTTGCAGGTTTAAAGAGACGGAGTATTACTTCTTGATTTTTGAAGAATTTCCTTTATATAGAAACTGTATTTTCTAAAAAAAACTGCTCTCACCCCATGAAAAAACACAGCTTGGAAATTCATGTACCTTTTGTGCCATTTTGAAATATAATTTAGTGTACTTTAAATTTGTTAGGTTTGACTTTTAAATGGCATAGCTGACTGCATCCAACTCTTTACAGTGTTGGGATTGTACATGATACCTGCACTCCTCTATTGCCTCTATAACAACCTGGCCTTTGTCAACCTGGCAGCTTTTGACCCAACAACATACTTCTTATTCCTTCAGCTCAGAGTCGTGGTCACAGGAATTATTTTTCAGGTATGGCTGAAAGGCATTCTTTTTTATACTGAAAATTAAGTCTTGAATCTTAGTAATTTAAGATTTTCAGTAAGTTTCTTTTTCAGAAGAAATTTAGGTTGCAATAAGCAGTGCTATAGAGAGAGGATATATGTGTTAAGAGTGGAGGGAACAAGGAAAACCAAGAGACCAAATTGGAGATGGAAGGATGGAGTGAAAAAGATTTTGAGCAATCAGGGCCTGAACATGTAAGAGGGTAAAAGGTGTGCACAAAATAGAGAAAATTAGAACAGTTTTAATGTGCTATCAGTGGACTGAACCAAGGCATGTGAAATTTCCAGGGTAAACCTTGGAAAGTTCTGTGGGATCTGGATGTGGATAGGGAGCTGTGGTTTTATTGTATTACACTTGACAGCTTTTGTATGGATGTGTGCAGATGTGGCCTTTCTTCATCTGTTTCCTGGTGCTACCTCACTGACATAGGGGGTAGTGATGCTGTTTCCTGTGAGGCAGGGTGGTGCAGGGAATGGATGAAGGCGAGCAAGTATATGTACATGTGTATATAAATATGTATGGGTATATATGTATATGTATGTATGTATATATATGTATATGTGTGTGTGTATTAAGTATAATAAAAAAGATAAAAAAAAATATATTTATATGTATATATATATATATATATATATATATATATATATATATATATATATATATATATATAGAGAGAGAGAGAGAGAGAGAGAGAGAGAGAGAGAGAGAGAGAGTACCATTACAAATGTGGATGGGCAGGAACACTGTAATGCTCTAACGATGTGACCCAGAAGGTCTTCTTCAGAGTGCTGACTACAATTCACCTGGATCTGACATTATATGCACCACAGGTTGATATTCTTTCAGGCTGTCTCCAGACTCTTCCTCCTGATTGGGTACTTTTCAGTTGTGACCGTGACTCCTTTGTTTCTGAAAGGACCAGTCTAATACCTACCTTTTCCATACACACAAATCCCTCTCTGTTGTTAGCACCATTATTTATGCTTATGTATGCAGCCTCATTGATTGTCCCCTTCTTATCCTATCCTTTATGTTACATAAAGGATGATGTTACAACCTCACCTTGGGATAAAGGTGTTTAATCAGCCCATAGGCCCATTAAGACAGAACTTTGAAATAACAGCTTCTTTTGATAGAGAGATTTGGGCTGGACACAGATTCCCTTACCATCTGGCTGACATCTCTTGACAGCTGATTGCTGCTTTATATATCTACACTTCTCTTTGGATCCAATACTGTTTAAATACCAAACACAGTGGTATAGAATTTATAAGAATATATTTACATCAACAAAAAATAAACATGTGTACTCTGAACATAAAATATAACTTATTTACTCATGATATAATGATCTCCCTCTACTTATTTTACTTAGGAAATCTTAGGCAAATATACTGGCCTCAATTTGTAACATAGCTCTTTGAAATCACTAAGATGTGTACAGATAATGTGATACATTTACCCGACAACATTCTACAACATCCTACCAAGACCCATTCAGAGGGAGAGAGAGAACAGAACGTAAATATTCCAATACCTTTTCTATTTTTGTGTACAAGTACTTTCTATTATTTTATTTTAGCTCTTACATATTCCTTGATCTTCCATAAATTTTAATAAAAGTAAAAATATTTACTATTTATTTACAATCTAATACACAAGATTTCAAAATGTAACATATGATAATGTACAGACTTTTCAAAAGAATATAATGTACCTTAGGTAGAAAACTGAAAATATAATGGATAACAAACAAAATTTGGGAATGAGGGGAGATAATTGTAACATTGGGATAAAAAGATTAGGCTACAATTGACCTGGATCTGACATTATACAGGTAGATATTCTTTCTGGCTGTCTCCAGCCTCTTCCTCCTGGTTGGCTGCTTTTCAATTGTGGCTGTGACTCCTTTGCTTCTGTAGCCATCAATCCACTACCAACCTTTTCCAGGCACTCAAATCCTTCTCTGTGGTTAGCAGCCTTATATTTTTGTATGCAGCCTCAGTGATTCTCCTTGTCTTTTTATCCCATCCCCATTTACATAAAGGATAGGATAAAAAGTGAGGCTATGTGTGTTAGATAAGAAAATTCATATTAGATAGGAAAGTTCATATATTTTCACTTTGCAGAACAAGGTTGTTTGTCATATGAGACTTGTGTCTTCATTCATATTATCTTCATTGTCTTCATTCATACCATATTCATACACAAAATGCTTCCTTTGCATCCAGTCCCTTTCTTCATCTCAAGTTCCTCTATCCTGTATCATTTCTCTGATTACATCTACCCATCTCTTCTGCTGTCCAACCCTCCTCTTTGTACCATCTACTCTACCTCTTTATATATCTTCTTGACTAAACTGCTAATTTCCATATGATCAGTCTGATCACATTATCATAAAAGATTTTCATCCGTATGCCATTCTAATGACCTTTTCACACCACATAATCATCTTACATCTTTATTCTTTTCATACAGTTCTAACTATACTACACATGTTATCCTTCTTAGTGCTCCTATTTTGGAACTATCGTGACCCTGCATAAACTCTTAATTTCTTGGTCATAAGTTAGCTTAAAGAAAAATCCCTGTCATATTTTTTCTCTTTCTTTAAGGTTCTTTTCAAGAAGCAGTTAAGCAAACGTCAGTGGATTTCTCTCATCATCCTTACAATTGGGTGTGTGGTCAAGCAGCTCAGTATGTCAAAGAAGCCAGAAGCATCATCTGCTGAGACTGAGGCCACTTTCAAAGCAGTATTCTCAAACCTTATTTCCATCCATACAGGCTTGCTGTTAGTGCAGGTATAAGTTATGCTTTCTTAAAGTGTTCTTTATGCACATTTTAATGTATAATCTCAAGCTTTATAGTGGAACATAGTTTTTTAACTTAACTGATACTTATTTGTGATGTTTTTTCATATGTTTATCTACAGTGTGCCACCACTAACTCCCCATGAGTGTGACCAGTTTAGTGTCCTTCACAAAACTGAATCATTACTTCACTGTAAGGAGCTTCACATACATACTACATAACACTTTCCTTTGACCACTAACTTTGTAACTCTCGGCTTGTGTTCTCTTGAATGTAACTTGTCTAGCTCAAATCTTTTCATTTGACCATGTCATAGAAGAAAGATTGTCATTGCATTTAGGAACTGTTCATGTTTATATACAGTAATTATAAGATTTTCATTTCATGCACAGAGTTCATCCTGGCCTCCTTATATCCAAGCTGTAAAATGTTTTCAGTGCAGCTTGCTGTTTTGTTATTATCTGTAATTCTGTCGAACATTTGAGTTAGCTGAACGATAGATTGGGTTCATAAATGAAGGCTGACATTCTTCACAATTATAGATATGTATAAACAAGTCTGATTGTAAATGTTTGGGAAAGAATTGGGAATTTTTTTTGGTTCATTCACATTTATTGAGGAAAACTTCTTTCAGTTGATTCATATTCTATTTCTCTCTCTTATCATCTTATCGTCAGCCCTCTTCCTATTTACATGAAGGATCAGGTGCAAACAGCTCTCAATTCACTTCTAAACTCTCGTAGCCTTTTTGTCTTTTCCTAGCACTACCTCCCGGGGGAGGGATGCTATTTCATGTGTGGCGAGGTAGTGACGGGAATGGATGAAGGCAGCAAGTATGAATATGTACATGTGTATATAGGTATATGTATGTGTATGTATATGTTGAAATGTATATGTATGTATATGTGCGTGTGTGGGCGTCTATGTATATACATGTGTATATGGGTGGGTTGGGCCATTCTTTCATCTGTTTCCTTGCACTACCTCGCAAACACGGGATACCGACAAAATGTTTATTTAGTTATCATACTTTGTCGCTGTCTCCTGTGTCAGATAGGTAGGGCAAGGAGACAGACAAAAGGATGGGCCAACCCACCCACATACACATGTATATACATACACATCCACACATGTACTTATACATACCTATACATTTCAACGTGTACATACACATGTACATAATTCATACTTGCTGCCTTTATTCATTCCCACCGCCACACATGAAATGACAACCCCTCCCCCCACACGCAAGCAAGGTAGCGCTAGGAAAAGGACAACAAAGGCCACATTCATTCACACTCACTTTATCTGTCATGTGTAATGCACCAAAACTACAGCTCCCTTTCCACATCCAGGCCCTACAAAACTTTTCATGGTTTACCCCAGACGCTTCACATGCCCTGGTTCAATCCATTGACAGTACGTCGACCCCAGTATACCACATCGTTCCAATTCACTATTCCTTGCTTGCCTTTCACCCTCCTGCATGTTCAGGCCCCCATCGCTCAAAATCTTTTTCATTTCATCCTTCCACCTCCAGTTTGGCCTTCCACTTCTCCTCGTTCCCTCCACCTCTGACACATATATCCTCTGTCAGTCTTTCCTCACTAATTCTCTCCATGTGACCAGATCATTTCAATACACCCTCTTCTGCTCTCTCAACTACTCTCTTTTTATTACCACACATCTCTCTTACCCTTTCATTACTTACTCGATCAAACCACCTCACACCACATATCGTCCTCAAACATCTCATTTCCAACACATCCACCCTCCGCACAACCCTATCTATAGCCCATGCCTGGCAACCATATAACTGTTGGAATCACTATTCCCTCAAACATACCCATTTTTACTTTCCGAGATAATGTTATCGCCTTCCACACATTTTTCAATGCTCCCAGAACCTTTGCCCCCTCCCCCAACATATGATTCACTTCCGCTTCTATGGTTCCATCCGCTGCCAAATCCACTCTTAGATATCTAAAACACTTCACTTCCTCCAGTTTTTCTCCATTCAGACTTACTCCTCCTAATTGACTTGTCCCTCAATCCTACTGTACCTAATAACCTTGCTCTTATTCACATTTACTATCAGCTTTCTTCTTTCACACACTTTACCAAACTGTCTCCAGCTTCTGCAGTTTCTCACCCGAATCAGCCACCAGCGTTGTATCATCAGCGAACAACCACTGACTCGCTTCCCAAGCCCTCTCATCCCCAACAGACTGCATACTTACCCCTCTCTCTAAAACTCTTGCATGTCATTAGTGTGGTAGCCATGTCAAATGAAAATTGATTGTTGTGACCTTTTTTAGATATCAGAACTAAATCTTTACTCATTGGATAGTTGTAAAGATATTTTTATCTCATGTTGCAGGTGTTCTGTTCTTGCTTAGCCGGTGTATATAATGAAAAGTTGTTGAAGGATACGGGTGCAGAAGTTCACATTATGGTGCAGAATGTTTTTATGTACACGGACTCCATTTTTTGTAATGTAGTTGTTCTCTTCTGTAGAGGTGAATTAATCTCTGCATTTACAACTACATCACTATTACAGGTGAGTTTCTAGTGAATGTATAAGATCTGTATGTGACTTATTACAGATACCATTGTAGGTATGACCTAATGCATAAAGGCATTTGATGTGATAAAGATGAGACATATTTTTTCATGAAATAGTTGACAAAAACTGTATAATGTTGAAGATGCATTCTTGAGACCAGTCAGCTAAGTGAAAGATCCGGGGAAAGAGGTCATTGTAATGGAAATGGGTTCTTCGTTGATAGTGTAATATTTATAAATAGATGCATTTGAATATTGTTATTTTCCTACAGAATGACTATATGATGATTGAATATGCCAAAATAATGCTTAAACAAAAAAGTTGTACTTAGAGATACTTCTGGGATCTTCTATTGCTGTCTGTATGCAACAAGTAAACACTGAGTGGCAGCTCCAGCGAGCTGATGGTAATACAACAAACATGGCATACCTTAGTCTTGAATAAGAAGGCTGTGATAAACAATAAAGATGATTTATAGCACATCATAAAATACAAAAGCACATGCAAAAAATAATAAATGAAACTAGATTCAATTTCTCTCTCTCTCTCTCTCTCTCTCTCTCTCTCTCTCTCTCTCTCTCTCTCTCTCTCTCTCTCTCTCTCTCTCAGGTTGGTTACCATGCTCCTTTCCTGGTATGCACCTATCCAGGCAGTGGTGTCAGATAACATACAGCACTGAGTTTCTCCTGAGGAGATGGGCCAGGTTGTGGCCTGTCCTCTACCTTGTCTTTGATTACACCAAAGGGCTACCTACACCATGGCACCTGTCATTGTAAATTAAGACACCTCCTGTCTCATTCAATTTCCAGTGAACTCTTTCATCCAGATATTTCTAAAATGTTTTTGTCCCCTGAATTCATCCTGTTTTATAAATACACCAATTTTTTTTTTTTTGTGCATAAAATGTTTGTTCTTTCCATTTTGATCTTATACTTATGTTACTGATGAACATTTGTTAAACTCTTATGTTTTTGAGGGCCTTAAGAAAATCATTTGCTTGGGCTTGGTTTACAAATGGTATTTAAGTCCATGTTTGCACTAGTTTCAGTATGAATTGACTAAATTTTCTTCTTTCTCCAAATTTGATCCAATTTCAATGTCTGGACCTGGTCTTATCCATCACAGGACTTACTCAAGCCACTTGATTAGGTCTCTACATTTACCATCTGCTTTGGTTTATATATTGCTTTATTTCTCTCTATCTGTCTGGCATTTGCCAGATGTCTTTGTCCTTTAGTCCATAACTTTGCCAAGGCAAACTTTTCCTGTTCTCTTCAAACAGAGGCTTTGCTTCTTTAGAGGCTTTTATCAGTACTGAAATGGTAAATGGTCCCGCAGATCTACAAAACACTATTGTGTTTAGACTCACTTCCCACATAGAAACATTTTGACAGTTGATACACAGCATTCTGCACAACTAAAAAAACTGAAAAAAAATTTACTCTTGGCGCTAAGCATTCTACACATCCTCACAAAAAATTTACATATGACACAGAAACATATCTATTTTTGTGAAATGATATTCTCTTAAGAAGACAGGTAACTCCATCATGAAAAAACACGCTTCCTATGGCCCATCAGAACTTTCTGATGAGAAATTAAAACTTGCCTATTATTATCTCTGGCTTGTCTCTCATTACATTGATCTTTCTTCCTTGAACAATAAACATCATATTCGTGAAGTGTTCATGACTATGTTATCTAACTTTATGATAATATTCCCTCTCTTGGCTTTAGGAAAACATAATTCATCACAGAGAATCCATCTTAGAAACTCTACAAAAACGTCACAAAATCAGCTTAACAAAAACAAAGTGTTGCATAGGTATCATAATTATTTTCTCAAGAGCACCTGTTCCATATTATGCTGATAGCTCTGTATTCTTCTAAGAAGCTCTGTATCCTTCTAAGAAACTGGAAGTCTTGTTCAAATGCTGAAGATTCTTCTCTTGTGAACATGCTCTCTTAGTATGCAAAGGATTGATTTTTTCCTTGTACTGAGTACTGCTCTTACGTCTTGGGAGGTTAGAGGTCTATCTATTGACTTGTATACTTCATTCCATGTGTTCTGTGGTACAAAGGCAGTTTTCTCTTTGTCCTAAGCCTGCATACCATCTGTTATATGTATTTTTTTTATGTACTCCTATGTACTATGTCTTCTTTTGATAATCCATAAGACCAAGGATTGGCTGTTTTGCTCCCGCCATTTGGGAGTCATATAATCGATTTATGGTCCTTCTCAGCTCAGTTTCAACTTATGGTATTTTTTTTTTTTTACCATGTGTTGCTTTGGAGCTGTGTATCTTTCCATTTCTTTTATAGCTGCTACAACACTCCACTTTTCAAAAGGCATGTTTTCCATTTCCTCAAAAACTTTTGATTATTTTGTTCTCTTCTATTTGTTCATTTTCTTTCACCTTTTATAATGTTTATTTAAGCCTCAGCCTCAGTGATAGAAGCCTTTAGCATATAATAACACCATAAGATTGCTCTTCCGTAAGGGTTGACACAAAGAACTCTAATTAAGGATTTTGTAGTATAGGGAGTAATATCATCCTTAATTGTAATTTCCATCCTGATATAGTATTTCCACATGAAAAGCAGGTCAGGGCATATAACGTTTTTGCTAATGTTTTTATGATTGTTTTTCACCTTACTTAATGTGTGAATATGCCTCGTACTCCAGTGATTGGCAGCATGATATTTACAGGTTTGGCAGCCAGCTGTCATAGTGATTATTCTTAATAATGCTGCGGTTGGGATTGTAACAAGCTTTTTCTTAAGGAGCTTGAACTCTATTCTCAAAACATTTGCCTCTGCACTTGAGCTAATGTTTACTGCAGTCCTTTCATGGGTAAGTAATTTTTAACTTCATTTCTATTCATCTTACTGTTCCAGGGTATTTTAAAAATTTTATTGGATCCTATTATTTTCGTTTGTGATAGAGGTAGGTGTGGGACAGTAGATTGAAAAAGCAATATTGTGATAAGTAAATTTACTGAGGGAAGGGAAGTAGCCTCATTAGTATATAATTAGTGCCTAAGTTACTTACATCAAGTGTTCACAATGTTAAGGATCAGTTGAAAATTAGAAATATGTTGGAGTCATCTGGCATAGGGAAAGGGCATTAGATGTTGGGGTGGTGTTGTAAGTCTTATGTACCTGATGGGAATTTTCATATACATAGAGAAATATGTTTGAAAATAATTTTTTCTTGCCAACCATGAAAGGGAAAATTACTTCTGAGTGATGATGTAAACATTGCTGATTCTTAAGAGCTTGAGTGATAGTATGAAAAGTAGTTTCAAGATTGCAGGAAATGAAAAATTGTGGATGTCTGAGGGGTCTGGTGAAAATTAGGAATGTAAGAAGGTATCTATATTGAAGAATGGTGATTAGGGGTAATTACCTCGTATTTATTAATACATATGCTACTGTCTATTCTAAACCATAGAGTTTTGGATATATTTCATGCGAAAATGCTTGGATCTCTATTCTAAGATGCACCCCAGTGTTGAATCATTACTTTGAAAACAGGCATATGAAAGCATGGGAGCACTGATATGCCAGTATCTGTTTATGTTAGATTTGGAGATGTGGACAGATGAATTATATTTGAATGCTGTAATGTTTGCTTTCAAATGCACTTTATAACCTTTATCATTTTGATGTATATTCTCAGTTGAAAACACTATTGATATCTTAATGTTTTTGGAAGTAGGTTATAGTTAATAGTTGGTAGTCAGCCATGAACCAGGAAGTACATTACTGGTACTACCCTCTTGGGTATCAGGAAGGTCAGTGACAGTTACATAGTTAGCTAGCACTTCAGTGGTTGTCAAGTTGCACTTCTCTGACCCAGGTAGTTGTCTTTTCTCTCTGCCTCACCTTCATGTGGACTTCTGGCATTCTGTATGGAAACACATGATATCTCCTTGTCACACATAACACTTGATAACACACACATTTCATTCATCATAACACTAGTTTTTTCTATGATAAGCATTCAGCACTAGCCCTGCCTTTTGTAGACCCCGTTGCTCACCAATGTGAGACGAAGGGTATTCGAGTACATAGTATTGGAAGTTATTTCCTATTAGCCAGGCCCATAGCCTAGCAGTAGCATTCCCACATGTGGCACAGGGGTTCCGGGTTCGATCCTGGCTGTTGGAGGTTTCTATGTTCTATGAAGGTGCGCGTTCATATGCACTTTATTCGTATTCATATACCTCCGCGTTATACAGTTAGGTTCGGTAAAATGCTATCTGCTGGCTATGTGCGCCTGTTGGGAAAGAACTGGTGTAGACCCCGTTGCTCACCAATGTGAGACAAAGGGTATTTGAGTTCATAGTATTTGAATAGTTATTTCCTATTAGCCAGGCCCATAGCTTAGCGGTAGCATTCCCGCCTGTGGCACAGGGGTCCCTGGTTCGATCTTGGCTGTTGGAGGTTTGTATGTTCTATGAAGGTGCGCTTTGTTATGCACTTTATTTGTAAACATACATATACATACACATACAAAGACATATACATATATACACATGTACACATTCATACTTGCTTGCCTTCATCCATTCCTGGCACTGCCCCGCTCCACAGAAAACAGCATTGCTACTTCTTGCTTCAGCGAGGTAGCACTAGGAGAATGATCACAGAGTACAGATCATGGTTGAGATAGAAATAAATTAGATGAATAATACTCTTTTACCCAATCCTTATGTCTCATAAAAGTTTGAATTTACTGATTAGTAGTCTCCAAACTGAACTTTTATGTAAATGAAAGCCATGATCGTGCAATTAGAGATGATGATTTTCTTTGAGTTAGGTACTATGTTAGTGCAATATATGAAGGGAATTTCAATTTAAGGGTATCTTTATTTACTCAGAAAATGTATTTAAGTAATTTACAGTGACAAAGTTCCAAAATGAAAGTCTGGTAAATACAGAGGGAATATATGTTGTTTGAATGATTGTGTCTTTTGTCCAGGAGATGGAAGAACAGTTAAGTCAGGCCCTGTATATTATTTTTCTTTTTTTCTAGCCTGTTCGCTGTTTCCTGTTATGAATGAGGTGGTGTCCAGAAAACGTGACTGAGCCGAGGGGATTAGAAGTCCATATTAGGTTATTTCCACTGTTCCTTCTTTTGAAAAGCAATACAAGAGGGGAAGATTTCCAGTCTCTTTCTCTCTCTTTCTCTCCCCCCACCCCCATCCCACATCCCACACCAACTTTTCTTAGTTGCCTTTTACAAAATGCGGAATTATTTTAAATGAATAGTTTTGAACAGAGCTGACATAGGATTTTGATTCTAAGCAAAATAACAAGTAGTTAATGGCATTCAGTGTATTGATAGAATTGCATAAGTATTTCTTATGTAGGGAAAATGTTGGTAGACCTTATTAAAGGTAATTCTTACAACAGGTTATATTTGGAATTCCGGTTGATTGGTGCACTGCTATAGCAATAGCCCTGGTGTCATATGCAACATATATGTATGCTCAAAGTCCAGTGGTGAACAGAGGACGGCTAGATGAATTGGAGAAAAACTCTACTGCTGAGGAGGAAGTACTAGTCAAGAATGGCTCCCCATCACCTGTCTGATGTAAGTTTTGGGATGTACTGTACTTAAAGGTATTTAAAATCATAATTCTTGAAACCTTTTGCATCATAACTATACAGTAAATCACAAGAATGCAATACAGAAAAATGGAATGTACAGTGCATTTGAGTGAGAAGGTTCATCATGAATTGTGAGAGGTAGTGTATACCAGTCAAAATGTATGTTCATAGCATTTTTCATTGTTCCTTGAATCATTTTTGAATTGTCTTTTTCCTCAACAGGTAAGTAAACATTGTGTTTATAATGTATCTTATTGCTGCAATGTATAGCTCATGTCTCTTTTCAATTTAATGAATGTTTTTTTCTTTTGCACTAGTTTGCCTTTTCCACTTTTACAAAGTAGTTTTAGGAAAAGACAGATACTGGCTCCTTTAGTACACATCCAGTGTCTAACTGTGTCTTACAATGTATGGAAACAAAGTCAGTCATCTGGAGTAATTTCAATTTTTGAATATCTTAACTCCACATATTTCTGTTTCCTTTTACTTCTTTCTGGTGAACTTATCAGTGAACTTGCACTGTTTTCAACAGATTCTATGAAGGGATGATCTTATTTTCTCAGATAAGTTCAGGGCTGATGAGAGCATCAACCAAGAATCAGAGGGAGGGACTCAGCATTGTAAAGGGAAGTGACTATAGATTGAGCAGCACCTTTGGAGACCAACTTGCAAAAGGCTTTCAGTTTTATTTAGGAGACCAGAAGTTAAAACGATTTTAGACATGATAGTAAATGGATATTTGGAACATGGTGATCAGATATATGGAAGTTGTATGAACATTGTTATCAGTTTTGGATTATTCTAGATAGAAAATTGGAATAACTGAATACCTGGAAATTGGTAATCAAGCTTTTTTTGTATCCTGTATTAAAGTTTTTTTCGCAAACTGTATCTAGATTTTGAGACTGAGCAAAGCTTGCATCTTTGATAATATTTTCTGAATAAGTTCATGGAATTTTTCTCTATTTGTTGTTATTCTATACATATGTATTAGTGAATTTTCACTTTCTGATTGTTTTGTGGTGTCACTGTATCCATTTTCCTTACAGGTACTGACTTCTGACAGTTTGATGACATCGTAAGATTTTAAAGTATGCTGTAATCAGCATTTGGTTATGTATACAATGTATACGTTAACCATAGTTTTATTGCTTTATTTTGTGAACAGCTTTGATATTTCACATGAAATTATATTGAATATAACTGGGTACAGTTAGAAATAATAGTTAATACTGTTAACTATCATGAAAATGATATTCACTGGATTAATCAGTGAATCCAGTCAGTATCATTTTCTCTGCTTGAATCATGAAAATCTTTTTCATGGTTGTATAATGTGCCTTTAGAATTCAAATTAGAACATCTAGTAAGAATGGGGAAATGTGCATGCAGATGGTTTGGGATACAGCACAGTTTGACCCACCAAATTTGATAAAATGCAAGTACCTAATTTATTTCCACCATGTTATAATAATGAGTCATTGTGATACATTATCAGTCTAGCTGTCTCCATGGTGATTGCAAGCTACTCATTCTACCCACATCATGATGTCCAGGCACATCAAGCTGCACTGCCCTTTATGTCAGTTCTCTGCCATTATCCATTGTGTAATGACATACCGTTTGTTACTTATGTTAAGAATTCTACACTAGTATCCCAGTGTACCAGTCACTACTTTGCCTCAGCATCCAACAAGGTCCCCTTACTACAAGCACACCCCTTAAGATGAGAGGGAAGACATATGAATTAGAGGAATAGGTGAAAATACAGGATGAATTTTAGCTGGGTTCCAGTGCATCTGCTGTTTTCTTCAACATGTTTATTTTACACTTGGTGAATGATATGGCAGGCACATTGTATTTTTGTTTTATTTTTTTCAAGACAGATCTCTTTAGTAGGTTATTAAGTTCTTGACCAGTTCATGGATTAGAAATACAGTACGTCTTAAATTAGAAGATCTGGAAAATCAATACAGGCAGATAATTGATTGTTCTGTTGAGAACATTGACTTTTGATTCATAGAAAGATACAGTAAACTGAATTTTTTTTCCTTTTTTACTGTTTGCTTTAGCAGATTCTTCCAAATGCACAAAGTGGTAATTATGTATAAGTTGAAATATTCTAGAAAAAACTTAATTGCTTATCTTGGGGTTCCAGCCACTCTTCTGTTCAAAAGATTCACCTTGCATTTGGTGAATGTAGAGTAAATTGTATGTATAGTTATTTTTTCTACAGAATTCTCTTTAGAATGTTCTTGATTAATTTATACAATTATGAAGAGTACACAAGAAAAATTACGCGAAAATGGTAGTGCTCTCGTAGATAGGCAAATGATTGGTCATTCCGTTCAAAATCTTCATATTCTTGGTGAATGATACAGTAAGTCTTATTTTCTATACTATTTCAAGACAATTCTCTTCATGTATTAATTAATGCATAAAGTAATGATTACCTACAAATTCAGAAAAAATGTAGGAAAACTTATATCATTTCTTGGGGTCCTAATTGCTTTCCTGTTCAAAAGATTGGCAGTACATTTGGTGAATACTATGGTGAATTGTATTTATTTATATATTTTCATTGCAATTCTCTTAAGTAGGTTCTTAACTAACTAATTTCTTTAAGATAAATTGCATATTTAAAGATAAAAAAGTGAGTGCTACATTTACAGAGGAGTGAGTTCAAAATATCCGTCATTTACTTGATGAATGTTATGGTAGATTGTATTCAATAAATACATTTTCAATACAGATGTCGTCAGTAGGTTCTTACTGAATGCATAATCCAAAAACTTTAAATGTACAGAAAAGATATATGAAAACTTATCTAGCCTTTTTCAGGGTCCCGATCACTCTCCCATTTAAAAATGCTTCTTTCACTGGATGAAGGATATGGTAAATTGTATTTATAAATATATGTATATATTTTTCTTCATACATATTCACCATTTCCCATGTTAGCAAGGTAGTGTTCCAGAACAGATGACTGAGCCTTAGAGGGAAAACTCCTCGCTTGGCCCCCTTCTCTGTTCCTTCTTTTGTAAAAGTAAAACTGAAGGGGAGGATTTCTAGACCCCTGCTCCTGCCCCTTTTAGTCACCCTATATGACACGTAGGGAATATGTGGGAAGTATTCTTTCTTCCTTATCCTTACGGATAATACATATACAGCGATGGTATTTCCTGTGCAGCAGGGTGGCTCCAGGAATGGATGAGGCAAGCAAGTATGAATATGTACAAGTTTATATATGAATATGTCTGTGCATGTATATGTACGTATATGGGCCGTTCTTCTTCTGTTTCCTGGCGCTATCTCACTGATGCGGGAAACAGTGATGAAGTATAATAAGTAAATATATAAATGAATTAAGTATGATGAAATATATATAAAATGAATATGAATATATAAACACTGTTTTGAAATGGTTTGGTCACATGGAGAGAATGAGTGAGGAAAGATTGACCAAGAGGATATATGTGTCAGGGGTGGAGGGAACGAGGAGAAGTGGGAGACCAAATTGGAGGTGGAAAGATGGAGTGAAAAAGATTTTGAGTGATTGGGGCCTGAACATACAGGAGGGTGAAAGGCATGCAAGGAATAGTGAATTGGAACGATGTGGTATACTGGGGTCGACATACTGTGAGTGGATTGAACCAGGGCATGTGAAGCATCTGGGGTAAACCATGGAAAGTTCTGTGGGGCCTGGATGTGGAAAGGGAGCTGTGGTTTCAGTGCATTATTACATGACAGCTAGAGACTGAGTGTGAACGAATAGGGCCTTTGTTGTCTTTTCCTAGCGCTACCTCGCACACATGAGGGGGGTGGGGGATGTTATTCCATGTGTGCCGAGGTGGCGATGGGAATGAATAAAGGTAGACAGTGTGAATCGTGTGCATGTGTATATATGTATGTGTCTGTGTGTGTATATATATGTGTACATTGAGATGTATGGGTATGTATATTTGCGTGTGTGGATGTGTGTGTATATACATGTGTATGGGGGTGGGTTGGGCCATTTCTTTCGTCTGTTTCCTTGTGCTACCTTGCAAATGCGGGAGACAGCGACAAAGCAAAATAAAAAATAAATAAATATATATATATATATATAGGTACAGTAGGGTTGAGGGTCAAGTCAATTGGGAGGCGAGTTTGAATGGAGAAAAACTGGAGGAAGTGAAGTGTTTTAGATATCTGGGAGTGGATCTGGCAGCGGATGGAACCATGGAAGCGGAAGTGGATCATAGGGTGGGGGAGGGGGCGAAAATTCTGGGGGCCTTGAAGAATGTGTGGAAGTCGAGAACATTATCTCGGAAAGCAAAAATGGGTATGTTTGAAGGAATAGTGGTTCCAACAATGTTGTATGGTTGCGAGGCGTGGGCTATGGATAGAGTTGTGCGCAGGAGGATGGATGTGCTGGAAATGAGATGTTTGAGGACAATGTGTGGTGTGAGGTGGTTTGATCGAGTGAGTAACGTAAGGGTAAGAGAGATGTGTGGAAATAAAAAGAGCGTGGTTGAGAGAGCAGAAGAGGGTGTTTTGAAGTGGTTTGGGCACATGGAGAGGATGAGTGAGGAAAGATTGACCAAGAGGATATATGTGTCGGAGGTGGAGGGAGCAAGGAGAAGAGGGAGACCAAATTGGAGGTGGAAAGATGGAGTGAAAAAGATTTTGTGTGATCGGGGCCTGAACATGCAGGAGGGTGAAAGGAGGGCAAGGAATAGAGTGAATTGGAGCGATGTGGTATACCGGGGTTGACGTGCTGTCAGTGGATTGAATCAAGGCATGTGAAGCGTCTGGGGTAAACCATGGAAAGCTGTGTAGGTATGTATATTTGCGTGTGTGGACGTATGTATATACATGTGTATGGGGGGGGGTTGGGCCATTTCTTTCGTCTGTTTCCTTGCGCTACCTCGCAAACGCGGGAGACAGCGACAAAGTATAAAAAAAAAAAAAAAAAAAAATATATATATATATATATATATATATATATATATATATATATATATTGATATTATACTTGATCACTGTTTTCTGCATCAGTGAGTTAGTGCCAGGAAACAGATGAAGAATGCCTCATCCACTTGTATACTGAACCAGGGCATGTGAAACTTCTGGGTAAACCATGGAAAGGTCTGTGGGGCCTGGATGTGGATAGGGAGTTGTGGAGTCAGTGCATTACATATGACAGCTAGAGACTGAATGTGAACAAATGTGTCCTTTTTTATGTTTTCCTGGTGCTATCTTACTGATGCAGATGGTGGCAGTGCTGTTTCCTGTGGGATGGGGTGGTGCTAGGAATAGATGAAGGCAAGCATGCATGAGTATGTACATGTGTATATATGTATATGGGTGTGTATGTATATGTATGTATGTTGATATGTATATGTGCCAGTATGAGTGTGTAAATATATATGTGTGTATGTGAGTGGATGGGTCTTCCTTTGTCTGTTTCCTGGTGCTACCTCACTGATGCTGTCAATAGACTGAACCAGGGCATGTGAAACATCTGGGGTAAACCATAGAAAGGTCTGTGGGGCTCGGGTGTGGATAGGGAGTTGTGGTTTTGGTGCTTTACACATGACAACTAGAGACTGAGTGTGAATGAATGTGGCCTTTTTTGTCTATTTTCCTGGTGGTACCTCGCTGAAGCTGGGGGTAGCAATGCTGTTTCCTGTGGGGTGGGATGGTGCCGGGAATGGATTGAGGGCAAGCAAGTATGAATAGGTACATGTGTATATGTATATGTCTATGTATGTGTATATGTGTACTCTTGAGAATGACAAGACAGTTCTCTTTTGTAGGATATTAAAAGTTTTTAAATGATTTGTAAAAAAAATAAGAAAGTAGATAAAAGAGCATATTTTATTTTGTTTTCTTGTGTGTACAGTTTGCTTTATTAAGGGCATTGTGTTGGGAATAGAACAGATAATTCATAAATACTGTATTGTATTTTCCAAGTACAACTACATCTAAACATTCTAGTCAGATTGTTATTATATTTTGCTTCCTAATAATGGAGGAGATTCTTATGCTTTCTAAAAGTGAATAGAATTTTTCATTTTCTTTATTTTTTGCATTATCATTCTCTTGTATTGCATTCCATTTTATTAAGAAATCTGCATAGATTAGTGAATTTTTCTTTGGAGCACAGTCTTCTTGGAAACAATCTCCATAAAAACTTATTTTTTGAAACAACTACTTAAATTCCTGTAGCCTTGTCAAAATGGATTTTGCATTAGTTGTATGATTTTTCAATTAGCCTCAGAGTATCACAAATACATTTTTGGTCAAAATCATCATAGGAACACAGCGCCAAACTGTGAGTGCTCTTAGAAAAGTGCACTGTCTGTACTAGAATTTTCATTTGTAGCTTGTAGCTACATTGTCTGTGATGATTACAATGATTTATTTTTGTTTTCTCGTATATAGTAGTGTAGTTTTATAATTTTTCCATTTGCAATGCTTTATATTTTATATCTAAATCATGTATCATACTTATTAGATAGATAATCACTAGCTTCAGCCCTGAAATGTTCATCCACTTATTTTTTGAGCATAGGTTTGTGTTGGCTAATTTCAGATTTCTGCTTACATATGTATTTGTACATGATTATGCATATTACCTACACAGCAAGTGTTACAGGACTCTGTCTGCACAAGGTTACAACATGAGTGGAAAATCACCTTCAGTGAGGTTGTGTCATTGCTAGGCATTGAAAAGAAATACAGTGTTTTTGAGGAACTTCACATTCAGGAGGAGACCATCATTTCCTGCACATTGTAGAAAGTGACTAAGAGGGGCAGGAGCAGAGGGCTGGAAATCCTCCCTTCCTCTGTTATTTTTTAACAAAAGAATGAAATGAGGAAGGAGCCAAATGAGGATTTATTTCCTTGAAGGCTCAGTCACCTACTTCTGATGATACCTTGCCGTCATGGGAGATGATGAATATGTTTGAAAGAAAAAGTAGTAACATGGCCTGTAGTTGGCGTAATCCTTTAAAAGGAATCTTGGGTTTATAAGATTAGAATTGAAAACCCAAGTAGAGAGGGACATTACAATTTGTGCTCATGTACATTGGTATGTTTGCGTGGGAGGGGAAAGGGACCTGAGCATGTAGGAGGTTGAGAGGTGTTTGCATGAGATAGAAGGAATTGAATCAGCAGAGGGTGATTTGCTGTCAGTGAGTTTAACCACAGCAAGTAAAAATATTTATTATTATTATTACTCTTAGGACTAATTTTAGTGAAATAGTAAAAGATTCCTGCAGCCCCAGACTGTGGTACTTCTCGTTGCAGGGAAAGGCAGATTCCTTTGGAGTGAGATGTTTTGCCAAAGGTGACTTCTCACTCCTAGTGTAACCTTGTGCAGGCAAAGTCTAATAACATCAGCAAATGAAATGATTAAGGTAAAGAATGGAATAATTTGTTGGGCTTGGTTGTAAATGGTAAGATCTGGTTTCAAGATATTATACATGACAACTAGAGAGTGAATATGTGCAAATAAAGCCATTGTTCATTTGTTTCTTATGCTACCTCACTGACAGGTAAAGAATTAGGAATGAAAAATAAATGTATGCCAAGATATAAAATTGAATGGAAATGTTGCTGTATAAGTAGTAGACTAAATGTATTTGTATATGATGTAAAATAAACAGAGATGTCATATGCTTGCCAAAAAACTTCAAATTTGACAGTTTATCATGTTTATAACCAGTGGAAATCATGTGGAATGTAGAATTACTTTAATGATGAAAAGCAACACATTATATGTATGAAGTGGTGGTGAAAGTGAAAAAGAGAAACAGGTGAAATGAGAAAAAAAAGTGTTACAGAGTGGTTTTAGTGAAACTAAGAAAAAGGGATGCTAGGATGGCACCCCTACCATCCACACACTCCAGCTGCCTTGCCACATTTCATCTTGACTACTGTTTTCATGAACTCTCTTTTCACCAAACCATCTGCCTCGACTCACTTTGCATACCTCCCTGACCCAAATATCTGCCATCTGCCACCTGTCTCAAAGACATTCATCTGTCCTTCAAATTACTTACTCTCACTTTTCCTTTCCTGCTTGTTACCATTTCTTCAATTACCTGTCTTTGATGTTCTCATTTGTACTCATGTTTTTTCTCTATTAATCTCTTTCCAAAACATTTTCTTATTCTGTCAAAGATATGTGGTACTTGCTGGGCTCTACTCTCTTTTGTCCTCTTGTTCAGCCTCTGCATCTTCCTCTTGAACCCCCCTTTTTTTTTTTAGCTCCTGCACCTTCCTTTTCACCTATTACTTTTTCTTGTATATTTCCCAATCATTTGCTCTCTTACCCTGCAAATAATGCCCATATACTTCTCTTTTCTCTTTCACCAACATCTTAACTTCACCATCCCTCCTCTCTCTATTGTTTCTTATGTGTCTATCTCCTACCTTTTGCATGTCAGACTCTTCCCATGCACATGTAAGAAGTGCTCCTCCTAAAGCTACTGATTTCTCGCCAACTTACTTAGCTTCTTTTATATTCGCTGTCTGGGATTCTACTCGCAATCTCTCCGAGTATCTCATCGCATAAGTCTCTTTCCCTAGCTTGCTTGCTTTAACCACCTTCTTTCCACCCATATGATTTAATTTTTCCTAGTCTCTGTAAGCCATCATCCTCATCTCCACCAAGTAATGATCAGTCATCCTACCTGCTGCCCATGTCAACACATTCCCATCCAAGAATCAAGTTTTTGCATACCTGTCAGTTAGATATATGTTGCTCAGTAATGTAAACAGGTGGTGCAGTAAATCAAGAATGTCAAAAGGAAGGGATGAAAGATGTTGATATAATCAGAATAGTTAATTTGAAGGTAGGAAGTCTGGTTAAGGAAATGCTATGATCATGAAAGGTATATCTGCCATCCTGATGCCAGCCTTTGATCAAGGGGGAATTGTAACATTAGCATGATGGACTTGAAATTTCAGGTATGATTGATTGTTTTAAAAAAATACCAGTGTTTTGAAATTTGAGTCTAAAAGACGGTGTGCTATAGCTGTACAGATTAATTGAATTTAAATTTTGTACATGAATGATTGCCTTTATAAGTTCGTGTTTAAATGTTAGTTTTAAATGTCATACCTAAGAGACTTTTAAGTCTCTGACTGCCATGAAATTGCAGCATATGTGTAGTTTTGTGGAGAAAATGGGAAACATGCAGAGTATTTGGACTGGAGATAAAAACTTGGCTTTGGTCTCCAGTCCAAGTATTGTACCTTTAAAGTACAGCATTAATTCAAGAGAAGGTATGGAGTCACTTTGAAGATGATATGAATAAGATGGATCGTATATCACTGAAAATTGAAAAGCAAGTTCTGATAGGTTGAATGTTCCAAGAGAAGAGCTAGTCAAGGACATGGGAGAGGAATGCTTGAGGTGTCGAAATGAGGGAGTTGTCATACATGCAGCATCTAAGCCTAAAAGCTACTTAACATTTTATTGTATTCCAGACAATATTCATTCGAATCTAGCATATGTGATAGGACAGTCAAATGAAGATGCCTTTCTTAGTCCTAACTTCACATCCATATTCCTTCAGGGATGTGCTGCTTTGGGGAGTCTATGCACCTAGTGTTCATGACTATCTGAGGGTTCTGCATTCTTGTACAGTATTTATTAAAGTACATTATTTCTGTGTGTATATCATATTGTTTTAATGCTAAGTGATTATTTGTACAGTTTTTATGCTGAATCTCGAAAAAACCCAAAGTCCCCAATATTCCTGATTGGGAACACATTTTCACCTTTATAGGTGGGTTTATGTGGAAACGTGATGCTTAACAAAGCTTCACTAAACAAAAGCAATAGCTTCACCTAGTGAAAGGCATATCATGGAGCATAACTGTTTTGTATGTTAAAGATTGGCTGTATCTGTATAAATGTATGAATTGTGAACATAACAATGGAAGCAGAAGAGAAATTTTTTTAAAGAAATTGTAAAGTGAAGGTGTTGACATGTAATATGTATAAAAAAGGATATATCATATGCCTTGCAGCTCCTACCACCCTAAAACCTCATTTATATGGCTATCATGTTTGTAAGGTAGGTTTTGGAATAGTTATATTTCTTTTGTAATGGTTATACCAAAATTATGGGTGTTTTTTTTAAAAGTAGAGAAAGTAACCTCAGGTTTTAAGCATGCTTTAGTGAATAGGTTAAGGACCTCAGATGGCCAAAAACTTGATCAGTATTAGGGAATGTGCTGGTTAAATAAAAAAAGTTTCATCATTTTTTGTAATGTTTTCCAAGTATAATGTCTTGTGACGCTCCAGACTTTTAATTACCTTGGATAAATCTCACATTGTGTTTTGTTTATATAGCAGCTATGTTCCCTGACCCCAACTCTGGATTTTTATTAGATTTATCCCCTCTTTTTAATGATTTCTTCAAGTGGCAGTTTGTCATTGCAACATAGGGCTATTGTTAGAATAACAATGCAATAGCTTGAGTTATTGTGTGTTGTAGGCATATTTGTTATTGTGTAGGTGAAGGAAAGTGGAGTGCCAACTTCAGGCCTTGTTTTCTGGAAAGTAAGTTTGCATGTTTAGATCATGAAATTTTTGTAGATTATAGCTTGATTTTTGAATTTCATGATTATCATTCAGAGTTTCAGAAGTTATCGATATGACTGCCTTTTTCAAATCCCCTTTAGATTTTTTCCAGATGCTGTGGTGCTTTAGTTTCATAGTACAGTCTCTCCTTGTCACACATAGCATGTGACAACACTTAGTGGCACAGCTCATGCTTCATAACCATAGCTTTTCCTGCTGTGAGCACTATGCTTTAACCCTGTTTTATGGCAAAATGGTAGGAGCGATAGATAAAAGCAGTACATGGGAACTAAATATTTAGCTAGCAGCATTAGGTAGAAACAAGTAATAGTAGTAGGTGGGAGCATTTACTAAGAAGTAGGTTGTAACACGAGGCAGGAGCATTAGGTAGACAAATTAGAAGTCTTCAGTAGGAACATTAGTTAGGAGCCTCTTCAAACAGTGCTGAGTTGCCCTCTGCCAGTGGCCTGTTAATGGTAAGGCACTAGAGGATAAGAAGCAGCAGTGGAGTTCAATAGTTATGAAGATTCTATTGCTATGGCCACCCCCTTGAGGGAGTTCCTGGAGGGAACAGGCATCAGATGGCTATATAGAATTACTGTGGCTTGAGCCATTGGAATTTCAATATTTTTTGTCTGTTGAGTGCACTATTTTTTTATGTAGTGAATGTGTAATGTTCTATTATTATTTTTTCTGATTCTTTTACTAATTTGAACCAAGGTGATGATGCATACCTCACTCATTTCCTGATTCATTGTGGGAGGAGTTTGAAGTGGCTGCTGGGCAGCATCACTTTCCACATGAGGTCATCTCTGTTTAGCCTGTTGTCCTTGAGGATATAAGCTGCCCATAATATTTTTCACCATGGAACCCAAATGCCCAGCAGTTTTCATTCTGTAGATATGCCAAGCAAGAAGAAGCAAAGCATCTCCATAGCCATCATCAACAGTTCAGAAGGTGGTGATCCAAAGTGTAAGTTTTTATTTACAGTATTTTTTTCTTAAGCTAATCCTGCATTTGCCTGACTTTCACATACGGTAAACCTCTGTTATCTGTACTTCAAGCCAAAAATTTTCAAAACCATGATGTTTTTGCAATTAGTACTGCTATATTGATTTTGCAATTCATACTGCTATATTCCAAAAAAAAAAAAAAAAATTATAATGAAAAAATTAAATCAATTATATGACTGGGATGGAAAACAACGAAGTATTGGATATATTTGTCACCAGTGTTATTGCACATTTTAAACAAAGTTACCTATTCCTAAGATGAAAAAAAAATAATCAATAAACTTGTAAGACACGACAAAACTAATTAAAAGTATCCAATCCAACTACTAATTACTTCATTATGATGCAGGACAAGTCTTTGTTTATATCAAACTCTAACTGGCTGTTCACTTTTGAACAAACAATTTGTTAATTTCCCTTCTGTTGAACATCATACAGTAAACTTTACTAATATTCATATACTAAGAACAAATGATAATTGAAGACTTTTTCAGTTTTCTACATAATTTGACATCAAGAAGAAAATTTTAAAGACCAGAATGATGGCCATCTTGAGAGTGACAGAAGAGATATTAGGTTCTACTGATTGAAGAACACAATTCATATATTGTCATAGTACCTATGTTTATCACGAGTATTGTTATAGTAATCTGACATGATTACCATAAAAGTTTCTTCATACTTGTTTGCCGATTCCTGGATTAGCAAAGAGACACTAGGAACAGGTGAAGAAAGCCCCACTTGCTCCTATGCATTCTTTTGCTATCATGTGTATACACTGAAACCACAGCCCCCTATCCACAGTGAGGTCCCTCAGACCTTTCTGATGTTTCCCCTGGACACTTATCATGCCCTAGTTTAGTGGTCCATGCACAGCACATTGCCTCTGTATACCAAATCATTAATTCTATCTTGAGCATGCTTTACACCCTCTTATATGTTGAAACCCTGAGTACTGAAAACCTTTTTCACCATTCTACCATCTCTAACTTAAATCTCTTCTGAACTCTTCCACTTCTGACACACACACTCTCTGTTCACCTTTCCTCACTCATTACCTCCATATGTCCAAACTATTTCAGTACATCCTCAGCTCTCTTAACCACACTCTTCATATTACCACACCTCTTTCATAACCTATCATGTTTTCCTTTATTAAACCTCCTCAAACATTTAATTTTCAACACTTTCATATTCTCATTTATAGCCCATGCCTTGGGTTCATACAAAACTGTCAGGACTACTGTACCTACAAATATGTTCACCTTCTCCCTCCCAAGTAGTGACTTCTCTTTCCTTACATTCCTCAATACTCCCAGGATCTTCTTCCCCTCATCCATGCTACGACTCACTTCAAGTTCCATAGGTCCATTCACTACCATGTCCACTACCAGGTAGCTAAAACACTTCATTTCCTTTCTGTTTTCTCCATTCAAACATACCCCAACTAATCTCTCTCTCTCTCTCTCTCTCTCTCTCTCTCTCTCCTATATCTAATAACCTTGCTTTTATTCTCATTCACTCTCAAATTTCTCCTTTCATACCCTCTTTTAAACTCAGACAATAATTTCTGCAGTTTTTCACTTGAATATGCCACCAGTGCTGTCATCAGTATATATCTGACTCGCTTCACAGACCCCCTTCCCAATAGAATGCATATCTACCCCTCTCTCTAAGACCCTTGCATTTACCTCGCACATCACCCTAAACATAACTAGGAGCTCTAGGTTATATGTACTGTGGTTTACCTGACAACTTGAGCTATATAAAAAGTTAAAATGTTTGGGATACTCTTATCTGTATAACATGGCTATCATATTTCTATCATATTTGTGAACCATTTCTTGATAATTTACAGTTGAGTTTTTCATTTTGAAAGGTAAACTTTTTCATCATACAATAGTTTACAGAAAATTTTGGTATCATGGGGAAATTTCATGATTATTTGAGAACAGAAAACTAGTAAAAAAAAAAAAAGTGAAAAATAACAATTTCCATTTTTTGATGCAGAAGTATCACTGGGAATTTCCTATGGAGTTTAAATATGCAGCCAAAGGGTTATGGTGAAACCAGAGTTAAAATGTTTACGTTAGCAGTTATATTTACATTAACTGGGCCTAAAACCATTCAGCTTTGTTCCCGTCTCCAAATTCATGTATTTTTTTTTTCCCATATTTGATTGCCAGTTTCCATGTTAGCCAGTAGATGATGACATCATTGCTAAATGAAGGTTGTTGCTTTGTTCAGAGGCTGAACCCAGATCAAGCCAAGGCCATTAACATTGAGTGGTTAACAAGGAGTGAAAGGCATTTACCTCACCAATAAGGTTTCTACTCCCTGGAGATCTGAAATATCTCTCATGACTTGCAGAATGTACTGACCCTGGAAAGAAAATTCAGATTTTTCCACCCAATGGTAATGGGATATCCATAGCAATCTAACTGTTTTAAGTCTTGAAATGCATGAAGTTAGTTCTGACTAATGTGAGAAACTTCCCTTGTAACAGAAAATGAGACTTGGGGGGTCTAAAGCTGGCTAGGTTACAAGCCAAAGAACATGCAATTTAAAATAATGTGTGGAACTACAAAAATGCTAAACATCATGACATTGTGCAGCTACTCTGCCTTTCAGTGGATACTCTCTGACTTATATGACTAAGCACAAAGACTGCCAATACAGACAGACGATATGGGGTATGTAGACATTCACCTTGTACATATAACTATAAACTGACAAATAAAAAAATACACTATTCATTTACCCTTTACTTATAAAAACTAGAGGAATGATCGTTATCTATTAGGCAGTAAATTGGCTGGCCTCAGTTTTGTATGGAAGCACTCGATAAAGAATTATTGGAATGTCATGAAAATTTCTTCCTCCAGCAGAGTACAGTGCAGTTCATCCCAATAATAGGCAGGGCTTGGGCATGGTCCCTTGTCAGTCTACAAAAAAATCATTCACGGTGCCAGACATCATAAAGGTAAACTACAGAACATGAAAGGTTATGGTATCAACAAATCATTCGTGGTGCCAGACACCACAAGGGTAAACTACAGAACAGAAATGGGTATGGTACCATAACGGGGTCTGACAAAGAGGCGAGGCATTCTCTATGATCATTTTTATGAATTGTCTTGCATTTTTGCTGATTATAATCTGTATTTTATAGAAAAATCAATAAAATGTAATTTTATCACATTTTCCTGTAAAATTTTGTATATGCTTTCCCCTTTTGGTCTTTCTATCGAACCTTTCCTTCTATTAGTCCTCCCTCTTATACTTTTAATTACATTTCAGTCTCTGATAATATATTTATTGCACATAGAGTTACTGCCATTTTGATAACTTTTTTTTACATGCTTGCATTTTCCAGCTTTGGGAGGCAGGGTAAGGAACTGAGCCTTAGAGGAAAAAAATCTTTCCTCCTCCTCCTGTTCCTACTTAAGAAAGTAGGGAAACAGCAATTAAGTATAATGTATATATATATTTTCATACTTAATCACTGTTTCCCATGTCAGCGAGGTAGCGCCAGGAAACAGATGAAGAATGGCTCATCCACTCATAAACACACATATATATATATATATATATATATATACATAAATGCCCATACACACTCATATACATATACAGACAAATATATATATAAACATGTACATATTCATACTTGCTTGCCTTCATCCATTCCTGTCACTGCCCCGCCCCACAGGAAACAGCTACCCCAAATTCATACAACCAGTCAAGACCAAACACTGAGCCTTTACATTAACTTACCAACATCATTTCATTTGCGCTCGCATTACAATAATTTTTTGTGCATTATGTTACAGTTCTGTCATTCTAGGATATATAGTCAAAAAGAATTATACAAATGCAATAATAGGCAGACATGGCCTGCAGTAACAGAAATAGCAGCATAGAGAACTTCTTTTCAACTTAGCAATGTCGTATGAGTAAGTAATCCTTGTTTTCTTATAATTCACAAACCCTTATTGAAGTACACAGAAGCTGGAATATTTCCATGGCATTTACTCTCTAGTGCAGCATACACATCAGGCTCCACCTTTGCTATTGCTGCAGTACTGATTGAACTGCAAAGTCAAACATGATTATGTATCAGAACAAAAGACTAGATATAAACACTGTACTAATACTTTTTTAAGCAGTATATATATATATATACTATTTCTAGAATTGAGAAAATGTTATCATCTTATTTATGGTTCTGTTTAATACTGATCTTGTGAAAGTATTTTCATTCTTTTATTGAAGCTGCAATTTAATATCAATCTTAATGAATTTATTTTAAAGTTGACAGTAGGTAAATGATTTTATAAGTAAATGAAAACTGGTAACATCCTTTGTCTGACTACAGTATATGATAACTTTATTAGGTAAACAAAGAAATGTGATACTTAAATTAACGGTCCACTTTACTGCCCCCATATATATGAAGTGGATGAAGTGCATGCAGCATCCTATCTTATCCTAAACTTTTTTCAACAGGTTGACACGGGACAGGTATAAGCACGTACTAATCATTGCAATTACAGGTGACAGGATGAAGATGTAGTAAAGATTAATCTGAGCTCCTCTGGTGTTTGAAGATATAAGTCGTAAAGATAGAGAGGTTACAGGAAGAAAAACAACAGACAAAAGCCATATGAGGCATCACTAATAGCACTTGCTCAAAAGGGGTTGAAACATTTTATCTCTATATAGAATTTATACACCAGACTTTAACTCTCTTTGACCACCATAATATGTGTGTGATTAGTTAATGCTCGTTCATGGACACCATTAGTCACACAGGAACCAGGCCAAGCCAATAATGTTATGGGTGGCACCTTTCAGAAACTAATCCACTTTACTCACTGTCTGCTAATGGTTCTGCCTAAGTGCTCAAAAAATGGCTTTTTTAAAAAGAAGGAAAGAAAGGGATAGCAAAATGCCAGATGCTCAATGCTTTTGGTAAAGTAGTTTTCCATATCTAAAATCTATATTTCTATTCTGTGCCATTTTTCTTGTGAGCATATTAATATTATCTATGAAGATTTCTCCTAATCTTTGGTATTTCTGGTGAGGAAGTGCAAGCCTTCACTCAACCTTTGCTAAGAACATACTTATAATCATGGTGGCTTGTTCATTTCAGGCCTGCCCTTGACCAATCAGCCACTGGGCTCACATCATCAACCTACTCATTTTTAGTCTATCAGAACTCAGTGCTCTCTAGTAAGGTTTAAAATTGGGGATCTGACACTCCTAAATCTACACGAGGCCCACAAAAATGTGCTGACTAAGACGTTCCAGGGAGGGTCCCGTAAAAACCTTTATAAATGTATGTATGTAGTGTGTTAATTTTTTTTATATATAAAGCACAAGTTATGATTTAAATGAAACATGTTACAACAGCTTAATTAGTATTATCAACTGTAAGACCATTACAGTGTTTTATCCAAAATAAGCTGAGAGGGACATGGTGGTACAGGTTTCCCACCTCCTACTAATAACTAATATGATACAGGTGCACCACCGATTTTCCGGCACTCTTGGTTCCAAAGCCTTGCTGGATTAACCATTTTGCCGGACCAACCTTGGTCATGTAATAATAATTCATCAACACAACCTCTAACCCACTAATTATACATCTCCCATGTCTAAAGTATACCATGGACTGCTAGAAATTCAAATGAAACAAATATTGAATGTAAATTAAATAAACGAATGAAATACGGGTACTTATAATCTTGCTCAGGACTGAGGTGCTTGTCAGCTACGAGTTTTGCCAATTCGTCTACATACTTGGAAGCTCCTTCGTGGTTTGCAGACTGCTTTTCTCCGCACACTTTATTCATGGAAATTCCATGACGCTTCTTGAATCTTTGAAGCCATCCTTCCCTATAGTCACACTCATGTTATAATTGAAGTTCTCTATGGATTAACTTAGCCTGGTCCATTATCATGCTACCTGACAAGTCCACTCCATCATTCTCATGCTGTCAAAACCATTCCATCATCACTTGATCGTGCTCAGTACTCTTACCATCATTCATAGTTTTTCTAATCATCATTTGCTTCTTGGAATTGCTGTCTGCATAGAATTTCAATATTTTCTCCATTTGCTTCTTTATATCATAAACAGTTGATGAACCAATACTGGAGATGTTATACAGCTTATGCACCAAAACACCATGGTCCATTTTTTCAACAGTTCTTCTTTATCTTGGATCGATTTGGACTGGTGTGTATGTTTGACACCAAGACTGACACTCATGTCTTAGAAGCCATAGCTAGGGTTAAATTTAAGCAAAATAAGCTAAGAATCTCACAGAATTGTGGTATCACCACCAACAAGTGCAGTGTAAAGAATGTAAGTAAGTGCACCCCACACACAATGCCATCTGTGGCCACCCAGTAAATTAGTCTGGTGGCCGCAGTAATTTCAAGTTCCCTCACGTAATTTTGTTCGGACTAAAGGAGGCGCTGAACCATTAGTTGCCAGAAATTCAGAGGTGTACCTGTACTGCGGCATTCTAATTTTTGTGACTGATATTCTATTGTTATCTACATGACTGTCTATTCCCATTATTGTAATTCTAATTGGCCTGTGCTTTGGTATAATTCACTGTACTACCAGAAACATTCTGGCAGTACAAGTCATACAGTGGGTTTAAGAAATCAGATATCTCTTTATTCCCATGATCATGCCTTTGTACATAATGCAGTATTTTGGTTTAGGTAAATTTCTTTCTTTCAAACTATTCGCCATTTCCCGCATTAGCAAGGTAGCGTTAAGAACAGAGGACTGGGCCTCTGAGGGAATATCCTCACCTGACCCCCTTCTCTGTTCCTTCTTTTGGAAAATTAAAAGAAAAGACAAGTGGGGAGGATTTCCAGCCCCCCACTCCCTCCCCTTTTAGTTGCCTTCTACGACACGCAGGGAATATGTGGGAAGTATTCTTTCTCCCCTATCCCCAGGGATAGGGTTTAGGTAAATATGTAAATATGTATAAGTATATGAATGTGCTCAGGAAGTTATTTTGAACATTTTTAAAATATTCTTACTTTTCACAATATACAGTGGAATATCACTATAAACTCTCCAAGTAAGTAATTACAAACTGGCAATTACTTACCACTTTTGGTTAAATAGTGCACATGCAGTTGGGGTCATAAGAGTAAGCATCACTCCACATGCCAGGGTTTGGAATGGTGCATTTAAGCGTGGATTTCTACGAAGCCAAGCTTGTTTCTCTAACCGCTCCATGATAATTGGAATGATTGTCATTCCTGGGGCAGCCATGAAAATGCGAGAAAACACAACTTGGGAGATGCCTTTCAAGGCAGCCAGCTGGAAATTGAATGAAGATCAATGTATCAAACTAAACATTGCTGCTTACTCTCTTCTATTGTCTTGAACTCTCACCTCCCTCAACACAATATACATCATCACTTCCGATTTCTATTCTATTCCCTCTTTACATGCATGAAGAAAAAAAATCTGTATTTACACAATAATTCAAAATTTTCATAAGTATCAGCAAACCTTGCTAATTCATGCCTAGTTGATCAACTAATGTACTGGCTGGATGCATACCAGTAACAATTTAGGATTTGAAGGATAAAAAATTATTTCTTTGTGGTTGCCAGATTCCTATAAGCAAGAGAGCTTGAGGAACAAAGCAATTTCCCAAGAAATATTATTTGAATCACGAAAAAACTTTGAGAGTTCTGATTGGACTTAAAGGAGATAGTGGATGGTTTACTATGAATCAAATGAGAGCCTGCCAGAGTTCAAATCCTGGTTGAGGCAGTCAATTCACAGCCACCCCAGCCTTTCTTTCTCCTCATTGGGCAGGATGATAATAGGTAACTGGCCTAGGTAGCATCATATATGTTATATCGTCGCATCTGTGGGGTAGGCTAGTGTAAACCTTACGGTGCTACACAAAGAAAGATTATTTGCCCAGCTAAATATAATACCATGAAAGCTTGCACTTAATGATTCATAACAGGTGTTTACTTTAAAACAGACATAATAACATACCCAAGCAAAGGAAACTGGAGAAATATGACATGTTTCAATCCAAGTAAGATCATTTTCCAGTCACAGGAAAAAGATGGAGCATTAAAGCTGCAGCTAGATTTTCAATTGACACTTTTGAGAAAAAAGTATCCAGCTGAAATAAACTGATGATAAAACTATGAATAAATAAGGATGGACTGTCATACTGAAGTATATCCCTGAAATCAAAGATGAACAAAAACTTAGAATAAAGTAGCACCAGCCTGTGAGTTTCTCATACTATCACTTTAGACTGTGTTACCTTCACTATCTATTTATCATTATGCAGTGAACAGTGAACCTTGAGCTCAAATAATTACAGGAAATGTTGTACTTTTAAAACGGTATTGTGTAAAAGATTGTGTTGTAGTATTGAGACAAAAATACTAACAGAGGGCTTGGGAATGCATCCTAGTCTTTTACTAGATGAAAACATGTTCTCTTTGTGTGGTCATGTGAAACAGATTAGAGCAAAGAGAGGGAATGGTGAACTACAGTTAGATAATCAAGGAGGCCTGTACAGCATATCTGAAAAACACAAAAGACAGATATGTAAATTTAAATCACTCACCCTGGAGGTGACAAATTCATTACCGTCTTCATCACACACAATAATTCCATTCAGTAGTTCATTCTGACGCATTAAAGGAATATTGATACAATTTGCTGCAGCTACAGCAGCAAAGGGCACATATCTCTGAAAATGAATATAAGTATCAGGTAAGCAAAATTGGGTATTATACATATAATTAGTTTACCCTCATCATATCTGTGTATAGCTTCATGTCCTTTGCTTCAGCCCCTTTCCTTAAGTTTAAAAGATGACGACTCTAGATACTGGATATGGTCATAACATGAAACGTTACCATCCCACTTACCTCCCTAGCAACCAGTACACATATTGTGTTCAGTGATTTTAACCCTTTCAGTGATATACTCAATAAAGGCAAGTGTAGTAGAGTGCAACAGTCCTCAATCTAGCCACTTATTAACTGACATTGTGCATGCATTGTAAAATCTGTTGGCTGCCATAGTTGGCAACCCCAAAGATGCCAACTATAAAGGATATGAAGGGTAGTCATGTGGCTTTTTTCAGGACTTGTCCCATCTGAGGTGCATTCTTCTTTTTGGGAGTGCTGCACCCCCACTACCCATATAAGTACTTGTTGCATGACTTCCTATGTTTCATCTTTTAAAAGTTAGATTACAAGATGGGAAGGGTTTCCAGCCCCCTACTCCAACCCTCCAACCCCTTTTACCTACCTTATATTCCATAAGGAATATGTGGGAAGCATTCTTTTTACTTATATATTTCACATTTGTCTGCCATTTCCCAGCAAACAAGTATGAAATTTTTTCATACATACGTATTTACCATTTCCTGCTTTGGCGAGGGTAGCACCAAGAACAGAGAACTGAGCCTTTGAGGGAAAATCCTCACTTAGCCCCCTTCTCTGTTCCTTCTTTTGGAAAAGTAAAACTGTTTCTCATGTTAGCTAGGTTGTGCCTGGATCATATGAAGAAAGGACATATTCTCTTACATCCATTCTGTAACTGTCATGTGTAGTGCACAGAAACCACAGCACCCTATCCACAACCAAGCCTCACAGACCTTTCCATGTTTGCATGTGAAATGTCTCGGGTAAACCATGGAAAGGTCTGTGAGGTGTAGATGTGGATAGGGAGCTCTGGTTTCGGTGCATTACACATGACAGCTAGAGACTGAGTGTGAACAAATGTGGCCTTTTTTGTCTATTTCCTGGCACTAACTTGCTGAAGCAGTGGTTAGTGATGCTGTTTCCTGTGGGATTGGGTAGTGACAGGAAGGGATGAAAGCAAGTATGAATATGTACATATTTGTATATGTATGTGTATGTATATGTTGATTTATATTTATTATACTTAGTCGCTCTCTCCAGTGTTAGTGAGGTAGCGCAAGGAAACAGATGAAAGAATGGCCCAACCCACCCACATACACATGCATATACATAAACGCCCACACATACACACACACACATACATACCTATACATTTCAATGTATACATACATATACATACACAGACATAAACATATATACACATGTACATATTCATACTTGCTGTCTTCATCCATTCCCATCGCCACCCTGCCACACATGAAAAAAGCACTCCCTGGGGATAGGGGAGAAAGAATACTTCCCACGTATTCCCTGCGTGTTGTAGAAGGCGACTAAAAGGGAAGGGAGCGGGGGGCTGGAAATCCTCCCCTCTCAATTTTTTTTTTTTTTTTTTTAAATTTTCCAAAAGTAGGAACAGAGAAGAGGGCCAGGTGAGGATATTCCCTCAAAGGTCGTCCTCTGTTCTTAACGCTACCTTGCTAACGCGGGAAATGGCGAACAGTATGAAAGAAAGAAAGAAAATATATATATATCTATCCCTGGGGATAGGGGAGAAAGAGTACTTCCCACGTATTCCCTGCATGTCGTAAAAGGCGACTAAAAGGGAAGCCTTTGGCGAATAGTATGAAATATATATATATATATATATATATATATATATATATTTTTTTTTTTTTTTTTTTTTTTTTATACCTCGTCGCTGTCTCCCGCGTTTGCGAGGTAGCGCAAGGAAACAGACGAAAGAAATGGCCCAACCCCCCCCCATACACATGTACATACATACGTCCACACACGCAAATATACATACCTACACAGCTTTCCATGGTTTACCCCGGACGCTTCACATGCCTTGATTCAATCCACTGACAGCACGTCAACCCCTGTATACCACATCGCTCCAATTCACTCTATTCCTTGCCCTCCTTTCACCCTCCTGCATGTTCAGGCCCCGATCACACAAAATCCTTTTCACTCCATCTTTCCACCTCCAATTTGGTCTCCCTCTTCTCCTCGTTCCCTCCACCTCCGACACATATATCCTCTTGGTCAATCTTTCCTCACTCATTCTCTCCATGTGCCCAAACCACTTCAAAACACCCTCTTCTGCTCTCTCAACCACGCTCTTTTTATTTCCACACATCTCTCTTACCCTTACGTTACTTACTTGATCAAACCACCTCACACCACACATTGTCCTCAAACATCTCATTTCCAGCACATCCATCCTCCTGCGCACAACTCTATCCATAGCCCACGCCTCGCAACCATACAACATTGTTGGAACCACTATTCCTTCAAGCGATATATATATATATATATATATATATATATATATATATATATATATATACATACATACACATATATATATACACACACACGTGGATCAGGCATTTGCTTTAAAGAATTTGTGAGAAATACTTAAAGAAACAGATGAATTTGTACGTGGTATTTATAGATCTAGAGAAAGCATATGATAGGGTTGATAGAGATGTGTGCAGAAGGTCTTAAGAATATGTGGTTTGGGGGAAAGCTGCTTAAAGCAGTGAGAAATTTTTAGTAAGAGAGTAAGACAAGTATGTAGAGGAGGAGAGGAGAGTGAGGGGCTCCTCATGTAGGATGGTCTGCAGCATGGTTGTGTGATGTCACCATGGCTGTGTACCTTGTGTATGGATAAGGTGATGAGGGAGGTAAATGTACAAGTCTTGGAGAAGGGGCGATTATGCAATCTGTAAGAGATAAAAGGGACTAGGAAGTGAGTCAGTTTTTGTTTGCTGATGATAAAGCACTGGTGGCAGATTCAAGTGAGAACTTGGGTAAGTTGGTGACTGAGTTTGGAAGAATGTGAATGGAGGAAGTTGACACTAAGTGCAAAAAATAAAAAAGTAAAGTTATTTGGTTTAGCAGGGTTGAAGGGCAGGCTAGTTGGGGTGCAAGTCTGAATGTGGAAAAATTGGAGGGAGTGAAATATTTTTAGGACACAAACCACAAAACATTCTATGCACATCTTTCACCCTCCTGCATGTTCAAGCCCCAATCACTCAAAATCTTTTTTACTCCATCCTTCCATCTTTAATTTGGTCTCCCTTCCTTGTCTCCTTACTTATTCTCTTCAAAAGTCTAAACCACTGTAGCACACCTCTCTCAACCACACTTTTCTTATTGCTACACCTCTCTTACCCTTCTATTACTTACTTGATTAAACTACCTCATCACATATTTGTCCTCAGACATTTAATCTCTAACTCCCACACTCTTCCCTGCACATCCTCAACTACAGCCCATGCCTTGCATCTATACAACACTGTTGGGACTACTATACCTTTAAACATACCCATTTTGCCCTCTCAGATAATGAAATGTCTTCAAACATTCTTCAATGCTCCCAGAACCTTTGCCCCCTTACCCACCTATGACTCACTTCTGCTTCCATGGTTCTCTTTGGTGTCACCTTGGCTGTTTATTTTGTTTATGGATAAAGTGGTAAGGGTGGTAAATGCAAGGGTTTTGAAGAGAGGGACAGGTTTTTAGTCTGTATAGGGTGAGGGAAGTGAGCCAGTTGTTTGTTGATGCCATGGCACTGGTGGCAAATTTGAATGAGAAATTGCAAAAGCAGGTTTGAGTTTGGGAGTGTGTGTGAAAGGAGAAATTTAAGAGTTAATGTGAATAAAAGTTAGGTTATTAGGTTTAGCAGTGCAAGGAGAGAGGTTATTTGGGTTGGAGTAAAAGTTTTGACTAGTAAAAACTTAAACAGGAAGTGAAGATTTTTAAGATACCTGAGTGGACATGGTAGCAAATGGAAGTAGGAGAGGGTGCAGGTTCTGCGTGCAATGAGGAATGTGTGGAAAGAGGAGTCCCTATCTGGGAAGGCAAAAATGGTTATGTTTGAAGGTATAGTAGTCCCAATTATGTACAGCTGCAAAATATGGGCTTTAGATGAGAATTTACAGTAGAGGGTGGTGGTGTTGGAAATGGAATGTTTGAGGACAATATGCAAGAAGGTTTGATCAAGTAAGTAATGATAGGATAGGGAGGTGAAAAAATGCATGCTTAGTAATACTGCTAAAATTCAGTAAGTTCAGCTGTAAAAATATTGCCTGATGTCATATCCACATCATCAGTATGTATGTAACAAATATGTCAAATTTCAATTCGTTCATAAATAAGAGAGGCTGCTTACAAAAAACAGGGTACTGAACTTGAAAATACAGTTGAAAGGGAAAGCTTGCAACACATAAGTAAAAATTTATTTATGGGCACTATTATTACACACACATCTTCAATAAGTCGAAAGCAAATCTGCACAATTCTGATTTAATCCACTGATATTCACAAGAGAAGCTTATTACACAAACTATATGCTATTAATCAGTACAAAAATATGGCCATGCATGTAAATGGATGGGTGCAAATCAATATGCCTTCCCTTTATTGCATGCTGAGGATACCAAAAAGCATAGATAAAACATCAATGATATGGACAAAACTTCATGATACAAAGAAATCCTTAAATCCAGAGTCAGATATGATAGATCAAGTTGATATTCACCTGAAGAAGAGTAGAGGCTCTTCCAGTTAAATAGTTCTTAAGGCCTATAGCAGTGACAAGAGCTGCTCCAGTAGCAGATATATATGCCATACCCATCTGCTCTACACTCAAAGGGGATTTGGCATTCCGGTTGGTAAAGTTTACCAAAGCATTGAAGGACTGGTTTGCCCACTGCCAAAACAAAACTGCAGGGGTGGATCTGGAATGAATGTTGCATGTAAAACTTTGGTATATTCATTCATAAATATTTCTGTAACATTGTTGGCAATTTTTAGTCCTAATAAATAACAGCTTTTCTAAACGTTAGATGACAGGCATGGTTCAGAAAGTCCATCACAGTCATTTTCTCCCCAAAGAGATGTTTTGTTAGTTCATGATTTTCTGCAGTATATTCTATGGAAATATTAGCAGTAGAACCTTTGAACCCAATGTCCTTATGGTGGGTTATCACTGGCTTTCCCATCTGTCTACAGCCTCCTGAGTAAGTAAGCAGCAGCTCAGTAGTTCTGGGCCCACCAATGGCCACATCTGAAACCACTGCAGAAAGGACATCAATCACTCTGTTGCTCCTGGTGGTCAGACCTCAGAATCTGTGGTGTGTGGACATTAACCCAACAGTGGTCATAATAGGGAATGAAGGGTTTTTCAATAAGAGAAGAGGGGAAGGAGGAAAGGCCAAAGACACTACTTCAGAAAAAAATGGTTTTTCATTTCTTAAAAACCAGCATTTCTCTCCTCAGTGATCTGTCCCACAAGCACAAAAACATATTCACATGAAGGAAAAGGGTTTAAAGAAATAATAAATATAGTGTCTTTGTTAGTATTCTAAAGGCACATTACAGTATGACTCTCCTGGAGGAGGAAAACCCAAAGTCACACAAAGTAGATTCACAAAATTTCAGCTGAGGAACTGCCATACATTTAACATGATTAATGAAACATTTTTCCTCTGTTGACTATTCACTGAGTAGGAGCAATTCTCTGGGATAATTTTTAGGATAAGCAGTATTAGAACCCTTAATGTTTCTGGTGAGGAAGTTCTGACCTTCCCTACCCTTCACTTTCTAACCATGGTAGTGGAAGCTAGTGAAGCTGTGCCAGGAACAAACAAGGAAAGGCGAAATCAGCTTGCATCCACTCTCTCGCTGTCATGTGTAATGCACTGAAATCACAGCTCCCTATCAATAAGCAGGTCCCACAGAACTTTCCATGGTTTACCCCAGCTGCTTCACATGCCCTGGTTCAGTCCACTGAGAGTATGTTAGGGCCAGTATACCACATTGTTCCAATTCATTCTATCCTGTGCATGCCTTTCAACCTCCTGCATGTTCAGGATTACAAAGACCAAAGCTTGTAACTGCACAGAAGAGAAGAGAGGTATGCACACATATCAAAAGATCACATGTGCATAGTTCAAATATACATATTTCCTTTAGTTTCTGCAATACTCAAGCCCAACAGACATTATCGAGTCAAAAAAAATTAATGTACTTTTTAACCAACTCTACAAAAAGATGCACATTTTGAGGATCAAAAGTTTAGATTTTTAAAAAGTAGTAATTTAATATCCAATAAAAATTCTTTGAAGAAATTTAAATCCTAAATTTTGTGTAAATTCAAAGCCAACTAGAAACAGAATAGAGTACAAAAAAAAGGCATAATATCGATAACCCTTTATACATACTTGTAAAAAGTCATCATGGCTCCTGTCAGAATCATACCACCAGGGACTTGGAAGCACATTCTACCAATAACATTCTGCTTCTCACCAGTGTCCGGATGGAAGGCTGATTCATATGCTCGCTTAGCATACCAGATTGATTCTTCTGGTGTACCAGGTGGTTCTTGTCCATGCCTGAAATTACAGACCAGTATATTTGCCCATGGAGACAGGGAACAAATATAACTATGTATGTATCATTCATATCACGTATTATGTTGTAGCTCTGACTCCCATAACGCTATTACACCCTCAGGTGATGCCAGGATCCCATGACAGTGGGATATTCTCTCCTATGCTACACTCATATTGAGGACAGGCCCATAGGACCACTCAAAGTCATTCCTGGCTCCTTGGTAGAGTGCCATAGAAAGAAACAAATAAGGGGAATTACTCTTGACACATATAGAGAAAATATTTATTAATATAGTAATCACATTAGATACAGTTTACCTTTACAAAAATTCATTAATAAATGGACATGAACCTTACCAAGTAAGATTCAGAACAAACAAGATACTACAATACATATTTATAGCATTTTTTAGAATTTGAAATCTAAGGAAAAGCAACATTAGTTAGTATGGGGTCTTTAGAAGACTGAGTATTCATATCTCTACATAACACAAAAGTTGACACTTCCCACATGTAACTTGCCTTTGTCATGGATTACTTTTATCATTGGAATATTTTCATGGACAACAGAATTTGAAAGAGTAAATGTCCATTCACTAATACTTCAGTTACTATAGCCTTACCGATATTTCTGAAGAAGATCTTTCACTTCATCAAGTTCTTTGTTGGTTTTGAAACACAGTCGCCAGTCTGTTATACCAAGGAAATGCTGAAAACGGCCAACAAATTTTGACTGATCATATCGTGGAACATCTAAGTTGATTCTGGATTCAGCCATTCTGCATAAAGCAATAACAATATTAAAAAGAATAGAGTATCTAGCAGTTTTGTACAAGTTAAAAAAATGCAATAAACATTGAAAACTACTGTAAACAAGTATTTGAAGTTGTTAAATACTCTCCGTGGTACATTTGAACTTGTTAAATATTCTCTCTGGTACTTTCAAAATTCTTGAGAAAATAGATTTCATAAGACCCACATCATTTACTGAATAATGATTTGATAGGTCATATTGATTGACATATACATATAATATAAATAAAGTATTAAATACATACATACAGGCTGATACAGTATTTGCATATCAACTATTTGTAATTGTTGTTCAGGTTTAAAAACTGAGGTTGTTGGATAAATCTCTACTTACATTTTATTAGAGGAAAAGGGAAAATCTGACAGGTATCTTTTCAATGGGGGATGTTCCATAACTTTCTTGAACAAGACCAGCAGTGTCAGTTTTTTTAGATACTTTACCTTTTCAGCAAGTAGGATATTTTGGATTCTAATTACAATCAATGATCTATAAAAAAAATTTCCTGTTTTTTGAAATCACCACTCACTCATTTTCCCCTGGTCTGCACTCATCAGCTTTATGATGGACTGATGATTTTTCTCAATGCACTCAGCTTTATAATCGGCTGATGATTTTTCTCAATGCACAATTTGGACTGGTGTAAGCCACTACATTGTTTTCAATTCTGTAAAGTAGCCTGTGGAATAGTTGCATGGAGATGTTGTACCTAATTCATCACTCTACAGTAGGTTTGAAAAGTGCTGTATTGCAAGTATTTTAACCTATCATTTCATTCTGCTTACGATCCTGCCCATTTTGTGAGTCAATATCATTTTAACGGTTGTTCATGTATTTCTGTTTGGCAACAAAATATCTACAGGGAAAGGTTTAAGACTTTGAAGCTACAATCATAAGAAAAGAGAATGAAAGGGATCTAAAAAACCGACGAAATTTTGACAATAGGAAAACTGACAATCAGTTCTCCTTCAAACCAACGAAACTGGTCTTTAAAAGGAAATTCAATTAAACTCTAAAGAGAGGTCCAAATAATTTTTCTCCAAAGAATTTTACTCAAGTACAACATAAATAATGCGAAAACAACGAATTAAAGATTCCTAGATATTAGGAAGTATCAGGCTACGCCTATACAAGCCCATAAACTCCTTAAATGCAACTGTTATCATTGGAGAACCGCAAAAATGCCAGAGTTTAAAGCTACCAATACTGGGCATACAAGAATGACTAGACCACTGTCGGGCCAGCTAGCCCTGTTGAATTCATGACTGTAGTATTTTTCTAAATGACGGAAAAGTATGTCTATACCCATAAATTATCCCCACAGTTAACTTAACGGGATGACAATAAATAACACGAATGACAAACCTTAAGAGACGACTTAATCTTTGCCTCTCCTGAAGGATATCGAGACTACGACTGAGAGTGAGCAGCTGTTTACTACAGAGTTGCAAGAAAATCAAAATATATTAATAAGTTCTCCGATAATAATACACTATGAAATGTCTACCTAATGAATTGCGAAGAATCATATTTTCAATTGATCAAAATAAATCTTCAAACGAGATATATTGCTTTCTTACATTGCTATTATATGATGTAAAGATTTTGATCTTGGCAACTTTATGACGTCATAAGCACTCCCCCCCTCCCAATACTATATAACAGCTGTTCAAAGTCGTATTTTGATTAAAATTTTATCTTTGTCATATTCATACGTTTTTTAGGTTATTTTTTTTTAAAGAAAGGCGAGATAGGATTTCAAAAAATAAAATCATAGTGAATCAATCACTATATCTTCTATTGTAGTAGCTTTCAAAAGTAGATTCTTATAATCTGAATCCGGCTCAAAGTTGCTAAAATTTCAAGAAAATCATGGTATTTTCCACAAATATGTGTAAATAACTTGTATAAGGCTAATGCAACAAATATGTGACACATGAAGCCCAAGGACGAACAGGGCTCTATCGTTATGACTGTTTATTGTGTTAAAGAAAACTTGTATTCTTCCTCTTACGTTCTGCATCATTGCTTACATTGATCTTACACTTCTTTTTCACTTGTGTGTTTAGATATTACATGACGTGTATTATGGGTTGTCAACTAATTACATATGGTGTGTATACATAGATTTAGGAGACAGGGAAACTTAATTGTGTAGAAGGTATGTGCATTGGCCGAATGTTTTTAGTCATAGGTACAATAAGTTTACGTTGTAACAAAGACAAATAATTTGCTGGAAAGTTATTTGATTTACTTCATTTATTACTTGTGCCAGCTGTAGGTCTTTATTATCATATGTCCGTTGAATTCTTTTATAATTTGCTAGTCAATGAAGTTAGAAATGTCGTTTGTTGGCATCAAAAGAACAAAAATTACTGACGTAGTTAAGCGCAGAAAAACATCCATGTATGCATTCGTCCTTGCGTATTGCTGACTTTAATTGGGCAGTTATATTTAGTGTTGGTAATGGTAGCCTTCTCGTGTGACCGCTGTTTTATTGGTTTATCCTAAGACGCTATGTTTTGGTGAGTTTGCTTCGGAAAGTTTATGTCTCAGAGAACACACTGGATCTATATATATCCCTTCTTAACCTTTATTATCGTATCTTTTAGTAGTCAAATAAAGATAGGAGAAAATTCTTGATCGTACTTGCAACTCACACTGTTCATCAGGCAACATCTAACCCAAACGATTCGGACCAAGAACATGTATTCCTTGAGATATGCTGTGAACAATATGATGGTGTATATTTACGGTTGGCAACAACTTGAGCAGAAAAAGAAAAGGCTAATTTCTTTAGGGAAACAGCTCTCGTTTTCAGGAATAAATCCTTGATGCGACTTTGCTACGGTTAATCTCAGAACACTCATATATATATATATATATATATATATATATATATATATATATATATATATATATATATATATATATATATATATATCGAGCACATTATTAATCGTCTTCAGGCCCAAAACAATAATGCTAGTTCTAAACACTATGAATACCCCAAGGTCCTTTTTGCTAACGCATTTCTTGCAACTAAATAAACAACCAGCCGACACACTTTAAACCCATTGTTAACGTGATATATATATATATATATATATATATATATATATATATATATATATATATATATATATATATATATGTATTATATATACTTATGAAGAATAGTTAGGATTTGCTAAGCAAGAGTCTGATTTACTTGGCATTATTAATTGTGGGTGCAGAGCTTAGGTACTTTAGTCATATGTCTGTTGATCTTTGTATAATTGCTAGTCTGAATTAGAAAGCTTGTGCAAGCAGAGGAACAGTTTTAAATTTGACGAACGCAAAGAAAAGTAATGTATATCGTCATTGGTATTGCGACTTTAATTGGGCGTGTATATTGAGTGTTGGTATGGAACTTGTGAACGGGTTAAGGTTTATTAAGATCGCTGGTTTGTGGAGTTGCTCTGGAAAGTTGTCGGAAGCAGATCTATTATGGAGCCGATTTTGAGCCTTAAATGATCGTGATCTTAGTAGTCAAATTAAAGGAAGAAAAATGTGTTTGAGACTTGTACTCACAATGTTATCTAGGACTAGCTACCCAAGATCGGAAAGAACATGATCTGAATATGCTGGAAAATATGTTGGGAATTTGGTTGAACTGAGTCATAAAGTATATAGTATATATATATATATATATATATATATATATATATATATATATATATATTGGAAAGGATCACAATTTTGCCCGTGATCAAGATATTCCTATGAGTCCACGGTGAAAATGAAACACGAAAAGTTCCCAGGTGCACTTTCGTGTAATATTCACATCATCAGGGGAGACAAGAAAGAAATATAACAGTCAGTTGATATATATCGAAGAGACGAAGCTAGGACGCCATTTGGTGAGCATGCGACGACAATCGCATGTTTACCAAATGGCGTCCTAGCTTCGTCTCTTCGATGTATATCAACTGACTGTTATATTTCTCTTTTGTGTCTCCCCTGATGATGTGATTATTACACGAAAGTACACTTAGGAACTTATAGTGTTTCATGTTCCCCGTGGACTCACAGGAATATCTTGATCACGCGCAAAATTGTGATCCTTTCCAATATATATATATATATATATATATATATATATATATATATATATATATATATATATATATATATATATATATATATATATATACTACCAAAGACTATAAACGTTTATAGTCTTTGGCATACTACCAGTAAGCTGCCGAAGTTCATAGCAGGGTCAGAACCAAACTCAAACGGAAACCAGTAGGTTATTCCTTAGGTATGCACCCATAACTATTGTCAGCAAGGATATTGATTAGAGTTGACTATTCTGTCGTTTAAGCCCACTGCTGTCCAAAACTTCAAGTTTAGCCAATCGAAACAGCGAAGCTTCAGACCACTCTCGCTATATCCAAGATTGTATTGATGGTAGAAAGTGATTCATCGGTTCGGTTCTGGAGATTCGTTTCAGAGTATATACTTCGCTGCTTTTCATTTGGCTGGTTGTGTGGTAGAGAGATCGACTGGCTCAGTTTACAGCTGGCCCGAATCAAGACTTAAGTATCTGGAGTTGGTTATGGTGTAGTATCGAGCTGACAGATTACCGATGTTTCATATTTCATAATTTATGTATGTATTGCATGCCAAGGTAAAAGCCTATCTCTAATCTGTCCAATACTTTTTCAGTTCTTCTGGCAGCTGCAGTGCCCACTGGGCGGTGTTTGCTGCCACAGTGACACAACATACCCACCACCGTTTTTAGTCCATTATTTACATTTTGTTTTTCTCGTGTTATTTTCGATACTTATTTATACATTTTTCCAGTAGATTTAGGTAATGCTTATTAGATCACTGTATAGGGACATCTTACGGTCAAAAATCAAAAAGGGTATCTGGGCCTTATGACCTACCTCTTAGGTGTGTGGGGAACCAGCCATTCTCTATTTGTATTATTCAGTGCACGTCGCTACAGATTACAGAATACTTTCTCATTTGCCACCTTTGCTTTACCATGTAGATCCATGAACGCTAGACGCTCATAGTTTATTATGTATATGGCAATTTATGCATCATTTTATGTCCTTTTTCAGCCTACTTTTGTAACACATTTCATGATTTATATTAATGCACGGGTTAGTGAGTGTAGGATTCTTGGCGTCTCTAGGCTTTGCTTTTGCAAATGTGAATGTGACGTTTTATAATATTTATAGTGTATTTAAAGCTTTAACAACTTTAATTTTAGTCTGAAGATTATTTATGTTGTACTCTAAATATTTCTTATATAGTGACATAAAACTTGTGTCAAGAAAGACCAGGAAAGATTGATTATAGAATGTCAAGAACGAAACCAGAGGAGAGGGTGAGGAATAGGAGGTATTGAGGCAAGTAGTGATGACATATGAGAGAGAAGAATGGTATGTGGGAGGTGGGCATGTGAGAAGGGGGTATGAATGGTGGGATAATGAACTAAAATTGCCTGAAAAAATGGATGAGAGGTGTACGGGGGGTACTTCATGGGGGAAAAGTGCATGCAAGTGGGAGATGTGCAAGAGAAAGCGGCAGGAGGTCAAGAAGGAACACCGGCTGAAAAAAGAGGGCAAAAGAGGGGGGGGGGGGGAATATCAGCAGACTTAAAGATTTGTCGGAGGTTAATAGTAAGAGAACAGATGGGAACATCTGTGAAGGGGACAAAAGGGGAAGTGATAGCAGGCAGTGATGACCTGAAGAGGATATGGATTGAGCACTCTGTAGGATTGTTGAATATGTTTGATGATTAGGGTCGCAGATGTAAGATGTTTGGGTCGGGAAGGTATGTGAAGTGAGAGTCGTGGCAAGTGGTTTGGTGAAAAGGGAAGAGGCGGTGAAAGTCTTGTGTAAAACGAAGTGTGGTAAGGCGGCTGGAGTAAATCAATAGTGTTGCAACTGAATTTCTTAAGAAAGGGGGTGACGGTGTTATTGACGGCTTACGATTTTCAGTGTTTGTATGGGTCATGGTGAAGTGTATTAGGATTGCTGGAATGCATGCATAGTGCCAGTGTATAAAGGAAAGGGTAAAAAAGACGAGTATTCGAATTACATAGATACTATTATTTGAGTGTACCGGGTAAACTGTATAGTCGAGTGGTGATTGAGCGGGTAGTTGAAAGCTCAGAGCATCAGACTTGGAAGGAAGAGTGTTGTTTTAGGAGTGACATAGGCTGTGTGAATCAGGTGTTTGTCGTCTTTGAAGAATGAGTGAGAAGAATTAGAGAAACAGAAAAATTTGTATGGAGCTGACTGCTTGAATACCTCCACTGACTAGACAAAGGAACACTCGGTAGGCACTGCGTTCCACAGATGTATGTGGGTAACTCGAAATTTGACTGATTTGGTTGACGTTTGTTTCCTTTGTTCTTCAGGTAGACTGTGGAACTCAACTTTCTTAATTATTTAACCGACCCCACAATCTATCTTTAAAGATGCAGGTCTGTCGTTATTAGATGACCTAATGACCCCGACTTTGATGCTAGTGTTAACACTCGGTGATCTTTTTTATATGAAAATATTTAAGCAGGTAAACAGATGGAAAATGTGTAGTAAGAGAATCTGAACGGGAGATGGTTAAACATATCTAAATACAGATTTATAGTTACGTTTTCGAAAGAAAGGAATAATTTGCTCTTAATGTCGATAAAACGTGTGAGATTAGTGTTTCTATGACAACTATAGCAGGTCTTGACTACATCTTACGTAAGTGTTCTTACGAAACTCTGTTGACTCTGCATCAGGCTAACGTGCGATTATTTCATTATCAGGCGGCGGGGAGGTGTCCAGTGGTCAGCTACTGATAACTTGTGAGGGTGGGGAATGTTCACCGCGCCTGGGGCTTGGGGGAGACGGATCGGGAAGGTAAGAGTCGCAGTGGGACTTGACCAGCAGCCGAGGAAAGGTATCCGAGTCATCGGCACGTCCGCTCAATAGTCACAAGCCGTTTCTATCCATTGGGCGGATGGCAGTGACAGTGGATAAGAAATCCCATACTGAAGACGACCAAACACTCTAAAGACATTAGTTTAACCCCGTGACCCCTACGGCAGCATAATGAAATTTTTTTTCGTTTTGTTCGACAGTCCTGGTGTTGGTTAATCTTGTGCATGCTGTGTCGTCGACCTACCATACCACCTTATCGACCAAGGAGTAACGTCTTCATTCACATGTGCTCCAGCAGAACAAACGAGGCTAACAACATTTTCAAACAAGTAGTCGGTGAAGACGTACGAAAAAAAAAATGTATATAAGCCCATCATATCTGCGGAAGAGAATGCACTGAATTCCTGTGGTCTTTCAGCGTTTCTTCAATAGACAAGAAAGGGCATTGGATAACTGATTTGTGACGAAGGTGGCAGACGCCATGAGAATCGAGGAAAGTTGCGTCAGGTTATGAGCTTGACCGCTCGTGGAGGACAGACAAAACACCGAACGGCCGTACACCATGCACGTCGTGTGAGTAGTCTTCAGTTGGCATCACGTCAGTACTCTCGGGTATTTTGAAAAGCTGAACATTTAGAGTTCTGAGTGTAATTTCCCGACTTTATGCACGGCTGATTTAAGAGAAGGTAATGTAGTTAAATGTTTCTATACGTGAACGAGAAATCCCCGTCAATGATTGCAATTGTCTTTGTCATTGGCTAAAAAGACTTCAGAGTTCGTATGCCACATTAGTATCACAATTTAGTTCTATTTCAAATGAAAATGTTGAATAACATTTGTTAATTGTCATCATTTTTGTCTAAATGTCCTTGCCTTTGTTTGCAAATATGTGAACCCTTCACTTTAAAAGCCTTTGTTATTATCTAATTATTTCCATACTAAAAGCAAATGAACAATATCACTGTGCATTATTCACATAAATCACAAATTTTGTATCATTCATTCTCGACGAATCTTGCTGAAAGTGTCCCATTCTTCTAGTACAATTAAACCACTTTAGCTTAAGCACAGTATACTTGTCATTATTCTGGATGAAGTATACTGTCGAAGGTCTGTAGCATGAAGAAACTGGTACACAGAGCTCGACTTAAACATTCACACAAGTCGCCACCTCGCCCAGCAGGCTTCCTAAGACGCGTGTAGAAAATGGAGTACGTATGCTTGTCTTTATTTTTACTTGTGGGTTGTGTAACAACTGCTGCTGCTGTTCATTGTTCATTCCACCTGTGTCGCTGTTAGGTGTCTGCTCTCATGTTGATCACTTCATGCTGTTCTTGAACATCTCGACTGATAAGTCTATTTATGCTGGCGATAGTAAAAATAATTACTATGTTATTTATCATTTGGTCGATAATTCTAAGGAGTTTTGATAATATAGATAAGGGAAATGATGTATAATGGTAAAAAGAAATATAGAATGATAATAATAATGATAGCAATATTATTATTATTATTATTATTATTATTATTATTATTATTATTATTATCATCATCATCATAGTTTCAGCCTGAAAATTATATATATCAGAGAAGAGTAATATCAAAATTTGTGCCTGGTCTTGCACGGTATATCCGACTTGACGATCAAGGTACAAGATGTAGGGCAAGTATCTTTTTACCGAGGCAGAGGTATCTCACACCACTGTAGTGTGCGACAAGATTAGAAATGGGATTTGGAGGCCTTCCAAAATTGTCGGTTAACTAGAGGGCTAATATATAAGGTACTCATAAATAATTCACCACCGGATATAATCACCACAATCATATTTTTCGCTCTTCATAAATCATGTGTTATATATTCTGTGATAACGTTATAAAGGCTCGACAGCTAAGGGTGCCACTCTCAAGGCCCACTGGCATATAACAGGATTGGATCGAATTTAGTTTGGGCTGTATGCATCAGTTCTAAATAGATGTTCATGAGTGTTAATTATCAAAATGACTTATAAACGTTTTATGTCTGTTGAGAATCGACGAGTATTTATTTTCATGTAATTACAAACAATCTTTCAAAAGATTCACTTGAAGTAAAGATGACCCGAGAATAATGTCAAACACCACAAGAACTCAGGATAAGGTGATGTATTTACTGCAATCGTGAGAGAAAATATTGATATCTAATTGAAAAGTTTGTATCTATTCATTACACCAGAGACACCATATAAAAGCGATGATACTATTGTTCACATTCAAACATGCTTAATTCGTAAATATATTTGCCTTGCCAATAATGCACGTAAAGTCTATGCTCAGTGAATCGAGGCTCGCCTATTTCTACTATAACACGTAGGTACAGCCTTTGAGAACAAAGGTACGACCCTTGGGTACGTCGTCGTAACCCTTGGATATGATGACCAGGACTTTGATCTGAATCTTGATGGAAAAGTCGCGCTATCATACTCAAGGGCCGTTCAGCCGTTCTTGAGAAATCTAGAGCCTGTTGAGGCCTAACAAACATTTGCCCTCGCTGCTACATATCACCGTAAAAGATATGATAGCTAGGGGTTGAGTAAGCCCACAAGTGGTAGATCTTCAAATTATCCAATATTTCTCGTTCTTCCTCACATTACCACTGTACATGAAGCATTCCCATTATACATCCATAATTGCATCTGCGTAAATGGTTTAGTTTCATAATGTTGTAGGCTGTACCAGTGTTCATTATGATAGCCTGGTTATACAATACGGAGAGTGTTGTAAGCCTGTGGCAAAGTTGTCTCATGCACAATGTTCCGACAAAATTTTCAGATATGAAAGGAAGTCGATCGTTTTTATCAGTGACTTCTGAAGTCTTGGATAACATTATTTGGCAAGCCTAGAAAGTTTGTGGTATATGAGAGGCAGCACCCTGACTCGAGCTTGGTGGTCTGGTGCACAAGCCACGGCCCATTGTATAACTCCTGATGTTTCTCTTAATTCCAACTGATTGCAGCATGTATTTATTGAACGCTCGTAATACTGTTACTCATAAAATCATTAAAAGTGGCATTAACTAGAGAATTTCATCATATCACCTTCCGAAGCAATCGTAAGATTAAAACTACTGCAGTTTGAAATATCTTCAGCACACTTCATCCTATAAAAAAGTAGCTGCCTACTGTACCAAGTTTATTATCCAAATGCGCTACACTTGGTAGTTATTCATAGGTATTTATCCTAACAATAGATTTCTAGGTAAGATGTAGATAATACTAAGATATTACAATAAACAACGGTACTTATCCCAAATAGGATGAGGTGCTTAGGTGTCAGGCGAGAAGGCAAGATCGTTATTCCAAATGGGATGAAGTGCTTGGGTGTCAGGCGGGAAGGTTAGTAGCCTAGTCAGGGAGTGCTTGGGTGTCAAGCGGGAAGGTTAATAGCTTAGCCAGGGTAGACTGACCGCGAATCGAGAAGTTAATTGTGATCAGACGCGGTGTGGTAGAGGTCATCTGGACCGCAGAAGTTGTGATTAAAGGTTGGGGTAGGAGGTTAACTGGTGGTTATGAACGTAGATAAGACAGCCAGGGTAAGGAAAGTGGGGAGACAGATGAGTTGAGGTTACTGAGGTTAGCTGGTGGTTGGTCAGGTTACATCACAGGATGTGACCCCACCCGTTTCGAGGCACCGCCGACCCCCACCTCACCCCAGCTCACTTCACCACCGTCTCGAGTGTCTGGGGTACACCACCGTCTCAGGTATAATCCCCCAAAAGATATAGATAAAAAGAAAGTCAGGCAAACAAACCACAATACCATGGTTAGTAGTTATCGTCGTTGATCATGATCCACGCACGAGCCCAGCCAGGTTCGAATCCTGGGCGCAGCAGTCTGCCCACAGCGAACTTAGCTGTTCACCCTTTCCTTGCGCCTGGACGATAAACTACCGACAGAGGTGTCCACCGTCTTAGGCGTGCAACACAATCTCAGGTGTACACCGCCATCTCAGTGTACCAGTCTACCGCGCACACCCCCGTTTTAGCTATACATCACTGTGTCGGATGTACCCTAAAGTGTCAGGGTTCATACATCATCTAATCTGATGACATCATTGTGATGATTAGATGTTATCGACGAATAGAATCAGTTGTAAGAGGAGTTATACAACGTCATTTTTATGGCATATAAGAAATACTTTTTAAATATGATTATTGTTGATTTATATTTGTGTAAATGTCTGTCTGTGGATGGCATTTGGCCTGACAGTCAGCAGAACATTGCTTTTTGTATATAACTATCAAATGTCCCACCATTTTTTTCGTTACCCATAACTACACAAATTTATTGTACGTGTCTGAAAACTGGAAAGGAAAAGTTACAATTTCTTATCTGAAACAGTTTGTTGTTTGGCCTTCGTCCTATTACTATATATCTTTGTATTGGAGCGGTCAGGGTAGATCACGGAACTGACATCTGGGTTTGGCTGTAGATGGCGGGTTCTAGTTTCGGTGCGGTATACATGACAGCTGGAGAGTTAATGTGAACAAAAACTGCTAGGTGGTTTCTTGCGCTATTCGTAAAAGCGGGGAATCAGCGAACAGATACAATATATATATATATATATATATATATATATATATATATATATATATATATATATATATATATATATATGTGTGTGTGTGTGTGTGTTGCGAGGTTTCACCCCCATGTTGACTAGTCCCTTAACCTCTTATATATGGACCATGTCATTACTCCTATTTACGTATGTGTTAGTGTATAATAATTCCAGCTCTATATAGTTATCTGTTTACCAGAAGACCTAATAATCTACATAGTCCCAGATAACGCATTATTACCGATAACCAAGTGAGTAATTATGAAGTTGTTTACACAACTTTTCCAGTCATCGGGCAATAGGCACACAGCTTGTCGGACCAACAAGATGATGCAGTATTATATTAATTATCAGTATTTTACGTATAGATAGTGTCTGCATGAGTATCTGCCGTGAAGTACACTTACTATCGTAAAGGACATGTTACGTGAATACAAAAAAACAACTCGTCCAACTTTATCTCGAGGATTATTTATTCGTTTTATCAGGGACGTAAACAAGATATCGAAAGGCATAGTGCTGGGAGTTTGGTTCAGAGGAATGGTACCCATTCCAAATCCCATCACCAACCCTGCCCACCACTTAACCCAACCACCAATTTGCGTACCCCTAACCCCATCAACTCTGCTTACCCCTCACCCCACCACAGACGACCCTATCTCAACGTTACTTACGTGCATCTGTCACAAACTGCTGACTCTCGCAGTACCCATATAAAGGGTAATGTACTAAACTAGGGGGTACGCAATGGGTTGGGTGTAGGCCGACTGCCACGTCCAGAATTGAAGCCCATGTGGATCCGACCATGGACTGGCCCATGCTGGCTCACGGTCAGTAACTCTTAACCACTACGCCACACCACGGTGTGTGTGTGTGTGCGTCAGAGACCTCCGAGGCACAGCACCTTAGCATTCGCTAAATAACAACATTCGAGATCACCTGTTAGTTATATATATATATATATATATATATATATATATATATATATATATATATATATATATATGCTAACCACTCACACATACGGCCTCAAGACACGTTCACCCTCTCTTAATCTGCCCACTTCCTTTCCTCCCCTGAACTCTACTTATCAGAATAAAGTTCAGTCATTGTCATAGAGGTCGATGTCTGTCGCTTATCTGTAGTATCAGAGGCTCGAGAACTGATTTGTCTTCCCCTTTGGAACGTATCCTCGGCTCCACACTCTGGCGGCACTCGTCTCGCCACCCCATCAACATCTGACGTCACCACAAACATTGCATGCTTCATCGGTTGTCCGATGTTAGTAAGCTTGCAAAATAAACTTCAGCGCTTGACGTAGCATCTGTTGCGGTGTTTTCCCCGTCGACGGTCGCTATACTAGGCCGGTAAAATGGCCGATACTCACATGTCAGTTAGCTGCTGTACGGGGAGAATGATATTTCTGTTTCCTGTCATGAAGTAAGACTAATGGTGTTCCATGGTCTCATCTTACGAAATCTCGAGAACCACTATATAAGCCTGAAGCTGCCCGCTTATACTTCCATACCAGGTTGAACAGGCTCACTATCACCGGTCAGTGACGCCAGTCATCCCATGACCAAGCACAGAAATGTCCTTGATCCTTTGTGTTGATGCCACGAAAAGAAAAACGAAGGTTTCTTGACACTTCACTGATACGCCATATTGTAACAAGGCTGGCTGCTCTCTTATCTCAGGCACTCAACTTTGTTTTGACTAGCGCATTACAGTAGACTCTTAGCTTCTTTTATATGATAAGAGTTTTGTGAGGGATAACGCCGTGCAGCTGTGATCGCTGACTCTGCATCGGGTTAAGTATTTGTCTAAAGGGACAGTGTGTGCCGGCGTGGTCTTCACGTATATTTCAATACGGTTACTGCGTGTTCTGGCGAGACTTAAAATCTGCGCGTGTACAGCCTTTAGTGACCTGTTGTCGAAGGTATACGCAAAAACGATCCATCAAAACATATTTATGATAAATTGTACTTTCTTATTTCAGTGCTGAGAACGAGCAAGGAATTGTTGAAATTTGTAATCAGGTTACCCCTCACTCTTTTCCATGATGGGCAAATTCGTCTTCTATCCTTTGTGTGTGTGTGTGTGTGTGTGTGTGTGTGAACAGATGGTGAAAGAACGATAAGTGGATGAGACCAATCATGAGCGAGGGAGTGTTTTGCTGACTCTGGGGCGTCAGGTCATACGACGTCTGAACCTGGTTATCGACAGGAACGCTTGATTAAGCTCGCCAGGCGCATTATTTTGGATAGTGATAAAAAATGTATCTGATATTGATAGATACATAGATAGCTACCAATTATAGTGTAGCCATAGATTGTTCACTTCTGTTGTAAGTACTTTAATCCTTTTCAAGACTGGACTCAGACCCTCATTCTTTTCTTAGTCTTTTACATATTGTCTGATTCAGTTCCATTACTTGTACACACTTATGATCGACTAGTCTTCTCTACACCTTAACCTTATCTTTATATCCACAGCGTTTGTTTACCGCCTGAAATTGTCTTTATATTGCGCTTCGAACCTTAGACAGTCGCCGAATCTTACATCCTTTGCTTGTCGTATGACCATTGCCCTTTTTTCTTACTTCAGGAAATACCGACGTGCCTCCACCTACAGGCGAGATGGGCATCGCTGGGATTGGGCTCTGCGGGCTTGGGGGCAGACTGTCCATGTTGCCCGCATCCTGGAGGCACGCTTGTCACTCCTCAAGTTTGCCACGACCATCGCGTCCTTCATGGCCTTCCTGTGCGTGTTGCCCATCCTTTTCCTCCTCTACACGGGTAAGTACCCTACACTTTGCTTGAAAATGCCAATGCTTTATTATTCCGAGCATCTATCTAGGTACATCGATAGAAGCAGTGTAGGACCCATGTGTTTCAAGAACATTACAGTTTCCGGCTTCCTTAAATCATATGGTAACGAGGACTCCTTGTAAGGTGCTAGGCTCGTAAAGAGTATCGTAACCCAACTGTTGTGGGTAGGTTGTAATTCTAAACACAAGCAACATTGCGTGTTTGTGACAACTGCACTTCAGCAACACTGACATAGGATCATTTGAATGTATAGTGTTCATATATAAGATTACCTTTCATGTTCAGGACTACTTTTACATTTACACATAATTAAGGTTTTCTGCTGTTTCATTACAGCGATATTCATCTGAAAAACTATTAATGTGTGGTTTTTCTGGTGACTTTTTTGTCAAAAGGTATATTCATCGACTTGTTTGTCTGTCACCTTGTATTCTGAAGTATCACTGTAAAAGGAGAATTTTCCTGACCCTTTGTCCCTTGGCAGGCATTAAGTTTTGGCGGGCGGCAGTGGAGATGTGGGCTATGCAAGCCATGGACGGCGTGGAGGAGATGACGGGAGTAACGGTACGGGCAGCCATGGAGACACCAAACGACCCGGGCGTGGAGACCCTCCTCTTGCGTCTTTCTGGGACCCCACCCGTGGCCTACATCAGGAACAAGATCAAGGTACGTCCCAGACCCCCCGGCAGCCACACTGAGATAGTTCTTGGCATCGCTAGAGATAGAACGCTGGGTAAAAGGACCTTTAGAGCAATGTGAATTGTCAGTCAGAAAGGCGTACTTGTACTACAGTACAACCTGCTGAAAGGATTTGTAGAACTGTTACACATCTACAAAAATGTACTATTTCACTTGCAAAGATCTTCCTTCATCCCACTCATGTTATCAGAAGCTTAGGTATGGCAACATTGATTAAGAAGAACCAAAAGCTACTCTTTGTAAACAATATTCCATAAAATGTAATAGATCTTGAAAGCAACAAAATCCATCCATGATGCATTTCTTCAGGAAGATGTTGTAGACCGGCAAGACGCAAGCGGAGAGTTTCTACACCCAAATTTCCGGCGGCGGCTGGAACAAGTTGGGGGATATTACGTGTGGATGAGACACGAGGTGTTCAACATTAACCAACACGTCACTCAAGCGCCGCTACACTACCGTGGTCGCCTTGTCACATCAAGAAACATCCAGGTAAGTCTTGAGTGTGCAGTGTCCTATTAAAGGTTGAATAGAATATAGCAACTTGCGTTATGTTCTTTTGTGGGAAACTGGAAGACATTCCCCACGGGATTATAGGACACATGGAGATAACTGGGTAGAATCTGAAACAGAGCTGAATCCGATAATTTTTACTGATGCAGTTGTGCTTTAAATAACAAAAACCGTTGTGGGTTCTACGATATATAAGACAAACTGGGTTTTCTTTGCGATTTTTAGAATGTTATAATCAGAAGAGTATTTTCCTGTTATCCAATGTCTAACATCATTACTTCGAAGGTGTGTGTGTGATTACCATTTTAGTGTTACGGAAAGAGAATTTTACACTATTGTTCTCTCTATATATGTTTGTGCATGTGTTTGTATTTGTGATCGCATGAGGTACTTGCCTAATCCAGGCCTTCAGATACTTTTTCTCTGATTGAAGAGACAGGTTTTCAGTTGGCATTTATAATGGAAAGCCAACTTCTTTAAGGTTCTATAGAGCAAGGTTGCAGAGGGTACAAGCAAAATCATACACTTGGACTAGTAAACGAAGAACAAAAATATAAGCTTTTATTCATGTTCAATGCAGATCGCAAGGAAATGGTATAAAATGGTGGGGATGATTTTAATGCATAAAAGAAAGCATAAAACAGTTGGCATCAGGGTATATGTCACCATTTTCTCACAAAAAAGATTAATGTAACGTAATGAGTGATGGAATCCAATGCCGGAGCGATTGACCGTGACGGATTTGGTGATTGTTGATACTAGTTAAGTTACCTAATGTCTAACTTTAGACATTGAAAAAAAAAGAATTCATGAAGAATAAAGAACAGATAGAGGTGATTTAACTTTGTTTACATATTTAGGTTTATGAACAGAACATATCAGGTGTCGTTCTTAAGAATGAGTAGTTGGGCTAGGATGAAGTAAAGTTGCAGTATTAGATCTTATCCACAAGTGCCTGCTGGCAGATAATGTTCTCACCCGTTACATAAGAATTCTAAGTACATAAGAAAGAACAGGTCGTAAATTAGTGTTGACTAATATATCCCAATACACAAACACATCTCCATACGACTCTGTGGTAGCATATAGCTCAAATGTTTGTGTTTCCTGCAGGAGTATGTGAGCGAGGTGATCAGCCAGCCTCTACCAGAGGACTTGCCACCATGGCAAGTAACGTTGATAACGGCGTGCGACGTAGGTGGCGGTGACGACGGAGACACTTGGGTGGTGGCGCGTGCACACCATCTATTGGCCTCCAGGCTGTCACTGCCAGACATACTGGTAACAGCGTACCCTGACCCCTGGCGCTACCCAGCCACAAGAAGTTTTACCCTTCTAGCTGCTCCAGCTGCTACCAGACGATTTATTGACGCCTCTTGTAACTTGGCCATGACAACAGCAGTCAAAGCTAGCAAGGCCTGTAGACGGTGGTGGTGTAGACAACAGACCAACCTGGTGGCGCCTACCTTAACTTTAATCGAAGAAACTTTGCAGGCAACCCAGAAGCTGGCACCTGAAGAACTTCCGGCACCACTTGCACGAGTCATGGCTGTCTTCCTTACTATTCTCATTGTACTGTGGGGAAAATTTAAGTATTACTTTGATTTACTATGGAATGTGTTGAAAAAGTATTTGAATGCATGGTCCGTCTTCCACTTATGCCTCTTTGGTGTAGTCTGGGTTGTAAAGCTGTGGTTGCAATGTGCTGTGTGGGTCTTTTTACTCCCTTGGAAAATTCATTTATGGGGACATGTCCTCTGTCGATGGGTCAGTGAAGTATGTGCCAGAAAAGAGATTGGCATAATGGTGGATGCCATGATAGAGATATACTGGATGGTGCGTGCCTTTGTATCGTTGCCCCGCCTTGTACTGGAAGAGGCGCTGAGCGTCCGAAGAGCAATGCCCCTCATGGGCTGGGTTGGACGGCGCCAGAGGACACTGTCATCCCGAGGTTTAGGTCGCAAGGGTGGTGTGGCTGTGGCATGGAGTGACCCGGTACCCTTGAGCACAGCGCGAGGCGTGCGTGGTGCCACAGGGGCCACGCTGAGTGAGGTGCTGTTGACAGCCTCATCAGGTTCTGTGCGGGACTATCTTCGAGTAATGGGGTTGCCTGTACCCGATGAAGTTTGCTGTACTGTTCCTGTGTACTCACAGCGGTGGGCAGAAAGCCGTGGTACGGCCCAAACACCTGGTCTGGTGACCCTGGCTCTCCCTACAGGTGCTGCCGATTCATCTTCAGCCTTACATGCAGTACGGGAATCTATGGAGAAGATCCGCGACTACCCTGAGCGTTACTTGGCATCAGTGTGGCTTTTGAGGAATGTGGCGTATTTCTTGCCAGAGTCATTGCTTGGCTCAGTATTCCGGGCATTGTCAGTACGCTACCCTGTCCTGATGTCGAACCTGGCAGGACCTTCTCAGCCCATCACAGTCTGGGGCCATGACCTTCTCAACATCTTTTACTGGAGGCCTCCGCTTGATGGAGCTGGTGAGCTAAAATTCTTCTAGTTCATTTCTTACAACCGGTGTACATCTTTTACCCTATGCACTTTTTTTTTTTTCAACACATGAACTCGAGACATCCTAGGTATTCAATAAGAAATACCTCAAACGTATCTTTCATTATTTTTTATTCGTGTAGCTTCCTTCCCACTTAGCAATACGTACTGTGGCCAGTAACAGACATCCCATAAGCCCCTAGATTTATTCCCATTCTTCACTATTCTTCTCAGTGTAATATCATGAAAGCTGTATCTTGCAAAGTTTTTGCCCTCATCTGTTTACCTCTGTCATTTGAAACTCTACTGCTCTGATTTGTACTGCTATCAGACTGTTCTTACTCTGAAGAATTTCTCTGCTCTCCTTTGTAACACTTCACAATAGGTAAATGATATTATTAAACGAACCAATATTAACTAATATGTGGAAATCGCTTGTATAGTGTCAATTCAATAGATATTGTTAATATGTTGTGCACTCGGACGCAAAAATCTGTGATTAGTTTGTGCTTATAATGATTGAAGAAGAGTTTACACCCATCCTAAAATATACCATAAAAAAATGTGGCCTCAGTTAAGACAGATGATCAGTATAATTTCGATAGTTTTTGTCCTTATTAAACAAAATAACATATTGGACAAAATTATGACGGATGCATATCACTGTACTTTCATGATATATATGTAAAGTTATAAACCTATTTATACACGTCCAAGATGTTCATATATATATATATATATATATATATATATATATATATATATATATATATATATATATATATATATATATTATCCCTGGGGATAGGGGAGAAAGAATACTTCCCACGTATTCCCTGCGTGTCGTAGAAGGCGACTAAAAGGGGAGGGAGCGGGGGGCTGGAAATCCTCCCCTCTCGTTTTTTTTTTTTTTTTTCCAAAAGATGGAACAGAGAATTGGGCCAGGTGAGGGTATTCCCTCAAGGGCCAGTCCTCTGTTCTTAATGCTACCTCGCTAATGCGGGAAGTGGCGAATAGTTTGAAAGAAAAGAAAGAATATATATATATATATATATATATATATATATATATATATATATATATATATATATATATATATATATATTGGTGTTACCGGGCTCCGCCTTCAGTAGGGTACACCACAAGTGAAAGATCATCTTTGGCGAGGCTGTATCATTGAGAGTACAGTCTCTTAGATCTTATCATTCCAAAGGAGTCTACATTTCCCTGCTACTTTCCGGAAGTATCGCATTCTTAGGATGCAGGAACCTTTAGAAAGAGGTCCTGAGTTTGTGTGTTCTATTTATTAGGTGTGAATCTATAATGGTATACCAAACGTTATACAAAAATTATGTGCTGTAATTACTTGTTAAATTAAGTGTACTGAAATCGTTTGTCCTACTCTTACCCTTACCTAAGCCAGGTAGTAAATTTCATTACAGTGTCGTTTAACATTACATATTAAAGTCTTTATTTCTCTTATTGGCAGTATTATCAGTGTGTGTAGCATCATACCAGGGTCGAGCCCAGATGGGTGTGGTGGCGAACGGACGCGTGGTGCCCAACGCCGCCACCCTACCCCAGGCCTTCGTCACCCACCTCAACGAACTGGCTGTGGAGGCCGGCGTCAGGCTGTACGTCCTCTGACTCCTGTCTTAGTGTTGGTCCATCTCTCTTGTTTCAGGGAATGTTGCAATCTCCAAGAATTTAAGTGATAATGAGAGACTTTAAACCGTTCTATTATACTGCATTTTTTTTAGTTTTTTTATTACTTTGTATCTCTGTAGTTCTTATCACTGTCAATCGTCAGATATGTCAGTCATTGTACTTTAGTTTTAATGGCGTCAAAAGGTAAAGCAAAGATGAGTTTTGAACTAGGAACCACACTAGTTTTGCCCATTTTTTTTTTTTTTGTGTGTGTGTGCGTTAAAAAAGCAATATTGACATAATAATGTTTGACTTGCAGATCTCGTGCCATCAGACTAATCGAAATTTACTGTAATATAAACTTCAACCTTGCACAGTCACGAAAGTACTCTGGAGGATCTTTCAATTCATAATTTAGGATATTATAACATGTATTAAGAAAAATACCCTTCGTGAGAGAATAGTCGACTTTAGATCGCACTTAATGCGGTTTGATCTTTGTGATTTGTACATTTGGAGTATGAAATGGATTCTGGCTCTGACTTTTCGTTATTGATAAATGCTAGAGTTACCTCCAGAGTAGAGGTAAATGTAGTTTACCTAATAACCTCCAGTTTGCCAAATAAGTCTTTTTTACCCTAAGCCTTTCCTGCTACTTCATAAGAAGGGCTGATTACCCTAAGTATCACTCAGTATGCTTTAGAACCTTGAAGTAATGACCACAGATAATACTCCTTTAATTGGGGTCACCCAAATGGTTGGTAACTTCCTTCATATCCTGGCCAAATTGCTTTCTAACTCATTTTACTAACACGCTGTGCATTCCACGCTTTAGCTAACATCTGAATTTAAATCCTCTGTCTTTGCTTGTTTATGTCTGTAGGCATTTCCCTAAGATTAGCATCACTCAAAACTGTTGTGGGCCCGAGTCATCCCATAAGTGTAAGAGAGAATTTCTTCACGTTTGAGTAAAGTAACTCAGACTTTTTACAGTAATGTATATGTGTTACTGAGAAAACGTCTTTGAATTGTTACTCTGTACTTTTCCCTGGAATGCTTGAGAGTGCCCTAACGGCCTCATCAGCCGTTTGAGTGTTTGGGTTTCTTCCTCAATGATTCTCATATAAATCATTAATATCACTCAAACTTTCTGTGTTTTTCTGCGCAGGGAACGTCAGTGTTCACGCAGCTGGTTCCGAGGTGGCTCTCCAGCTGGTACACCCTCACCCACACCCCCACCCACCCCCACGCCCTCACACCACAGACTGTTCGGCCAGTGGGGTAAACACAAGTCAGCTGGTCAGCTACCCAGGCGACAGTCTTCGGTTTTCTAGCGAAATACACATAACCCTGCCTGGGCTGTCCACTGTGACCTAGTCATTAGCAGGGTGCTCACAACCTTGCCATGGCACTCCTCACTCCTTTAGTAGGGGCGTTTCCAATCATGTTTGGACAACCCTCCAGTGTTCATGTAGGGTGATCCTGCCTGAGCAATCTTCGGTGATCTAGCAGGGTGTTCATACCCGAGTCTAGCAAGTCCTCACTTTCAGTACGACGCTGAAGACTTATCCTGGGTCGTTCTTGGTTCTAGTAGAGTGTTCATAGAGCTTCCTGAACAGTTTCCAGTGTTTTAGTAGGATGTTCATACCCTTGCTTAAACAGTTCTGCATGCACTTACGAGAATGCTCCGCTCATAACCATGCTTTAACATTCCTTAGTTGTCCAGCATAGCACTCGAGCCCTCACTTGCGTGTTGGTCGGGTGCTTACAACCCATGCTGAATATTCCCTGGCATTCCTGTTGAGTATTTGTAACTGCCTGGACGATTCTCAAACTGAATTCCCTTTACAAGTAACAGTAACCGTATCACAAATAACTAAAAGAAACTGCAATGATAACCAACCGAACAGGTGATTTGTATATACAGTAAATGTATAACATTTTTATTTATGTATGTACTGCAAATTATTACGTAGGGTAACAAGAACACCAATTAATGGAAATATGCTTTTAAAAAAAAGTATAATGTATAACTTGAGTAAGGACTACGAAATTCCAGGAATTACAATTCTCAGAAAACATCCAGATTCTAAAAACAAGATTTTGTTGACTCGTAGACATAAAGGTCTTGCTTTATGTTGGTTCTTGTGTATGAATATACCTGAATGATAGACGTCACTGTTTATAAAAACTTCTCTGATTTTGCAGGGAGAAACGTTACGGCGGACTAAACTGGAAATGACTGATGTAACAAACAACAGAGACATTCTTCTGTCTCATATTTCATTATTTTCCATAATGCTAATAATGACATTTATTACAGTGAATAAAATAAAACTCAGTAATTGTACAGTATCTGCCGATGCCTTTAGTAAACTTGTGAAAATATTTAGATATTTACTGTCTTTAGTCTTCGCATTTACAAAGGTGGATCAGGCGAATACATGCATCTTTTGTGAGCAATAGATTTTACAGAACTGGGGTCCGCCACAGCCCCACGGGCTATCTTAAAAGGCAGAGGCATCCATACCCCAGGGTAAATTTACTGTCCATATCAATATGATCGCAAAATATACTTCCTTCTACCTCTATCTGCGAGTGTGAAAGACCACTGTAGATAATGGCTTCACCACGCACATTCCTCAGACACTCCAGTTCTTCCTCTTAATCACTACTCATGCAGAGAAGAATCGTCAGCCTTTCTGTTTCCTGTGTCCATCCTCTCTCCCTTGGGGTTGGCAAGTAAATGGGTATCTGGTGTAATTATCGATTATTATTTATTCATTATAACCCAGTAATGGACTTCTTTTTCACACTATCACGTTTATTACCAATTTAGCCTTGTAATAAGATCATAAAGTTTCGCTATCAGGCCTAGACACTTTGCAAGTGTTTTTCAAGTCGCACAAGAATTTGTCCAGCCTCTTACTAGCAGTAGTGGATGACAAAATCCATATTGGTTATAAATGATTATTTCAGGATAGTAAACATTTTATCACCAGAATCGGATCTTCAAAATGGGCGAAATGTGGCATTCACTTGTGCTTGCAGCATGTAACGCGCCTGTAGATTTCAGTTTAGAGTCAACGGGTAGTCTCATATTGAAACGTTACAGTAATATACTTCACTGACTTCCCTCCCTTAGATGCAGAAGTAGGTCATATCACATTTATTATCTAAGCGAACTGTAAGGTATCGTAGGAACTGTAATCACTATGTACTATGACCTAATTGTATGGATGTTTCATTATTCCCAATACATTGTGGCTGAGCAAAAAAATTGTCTTTATGGGTAATTCATGAATCTATTTTTATTTTCATAAAGTTCTTATGTACGGTAAGCGACTGATGTAGCTTTTAGCACACGGTAGCAGCCTTAGGCAAAAACGAATATGATATGCTACAAGGAAAATCATAGCAATGAAATAATTGGTATGATGTCATATGAAATAGTGAAACATATATATATATATATATATATATATATATATATATATATATATATATATATATATATATATATATAATCCAAGACAAATGGTGAGCCATTGACTCCATTACCACATTACTGTCTACACTGCAAAAGACCAGCAAAGAATGCCATATTAGCAATATTTTTTTTTTCTAAAGAGGTGAATGAGCTACAGTTTGATCAGTTTACTAATACTTATTTTGAACTTGTTTTGTAGCTGTTTTTCCATGTATGTTTCAAGCATTTCTCATGAACACATCTGAAGATATTTGTGTGAAGTTTAATAAAACAAGTACACCAACAGTGTTTGTTTGTCAAGTGCTTGTGGTTATCCTAGACATACAAGAGGCTGTATAAAATAATTTTTACTTGTTCATCCCATTATATGAAAAAATTCATGATATATGGTATCCAGTGAGATATCTGTATCTGAATATAAAGTCCGACTTTCAGCTCTTGCATGCATAAGAACGCTGGAAAAATTGTCCCTTATATTGTTTTATAGTGTAGATTTTGGCGCAGTGTTTTTAACTCATAACCTGACATTAACTAGAGAGATTTGTAGACTCCGGATTCCCATAAGATCTTTTCAATAGGCCGCTATTACTTGTAGGAGAGTTAGGGCGGTTTTACCTCTGATTCTGGCACTAATGTGTGGATGATATGCTCCAACCGACTCGTGAAACGTGCCATGTCTACGGGATGGTCTGTGGTATGTGCTGGTATGGGGGTATGGGTTCCGTCATTAGGATCATGTGGTACGTAGATTCCTCACCTTTTCAAATAACGCACCTGCTTTTTTTGATGTAGTTGCAAAAACTCTCCTCTTCAAACAATCTATCTCAATGAATTTTGTCTAGAAAATAATTCATTAAGATGATTATGGTAGAAAAACAATAGATTTTTTAATGAGGTGATTAGAGATAAGGAAAGGTTTGCCTGCAACTTTCGGGTGATGACCCTTACATACTCGTTAGTCTTTGTCTATCAAAATAGGACACTTTAAAAAGGAACAAACAAAAAAACATGCAGGTAATTCTGGGTCAAGGAAGTACTCCCTGGTAATATAGGGCCGAGCCCCACTGACTGACTTCACACCACTCACTCTACCCATGTATGAAATACTGTGGCCAACGGACTGACCTAACATGTCCTGATCCTACCTTCCTTGCGTCCTTCAAGTCCTTCATGTTTTGAGGCCCATGACCGGTGTACACGTGTGTGTGTGTGTGTGTGTGTGTGTGTGTGTGTGTGAAGGAGACTGGTGTACTGCTGATGTACTGGGGAAGTTAGAGGACATCTACCAAAATACAACTCCCCATTTGTTTGTGTGAGGAAACTATTGCACGACCCCTGGAAACACTACTGTAGGATCTCTAGGGAGACTAATGTACGATCCTGGGGAGACGAGTACGACCTCTAGGGAAACTAAGGACTGGCCCCCTTGAGAGACTTGTATACGACCTTAGCGAGATTAGAGTAGAGGCCCTGGGAGACACGGGTCGACCAAGGAGAGACTAGTGTGCGACCTCTGGGGAGACGAGACGACCACCACAAGGGAGACTGGTGTATGACCCCTCAGGAGACACTAGTGTACGGCCCTCGGTGAGGCTAGTGTACAACCCCTGGGTAGGTTAGAGAACGACTATCAAAGGTAATAACACCTTTGGTCGTGTGTATGGGGAGGCTAGTATACGATTCTTGACGACCAGGGGACAACTACGTACGTGTGGAAAGAATAATGTACGACCCAAGGGAGGCTAAGGAACGTCCCTGGGAAGACTAGTATGCGATCCTGAGAGGGCTAACTTACGACCCTTGGGAAGACTGATGTACGGCCTCCTAAGGAAGCTAGTCACGACCCTAGGGAAACAAACTTATGGTCCCTGGGTCGATTAGTGTAGGAACCTAAGGAGAGTCGGAGTCTGAGTCCGGGATTGCGATCCCTTAGGAGTTGTGTAGTGACAGCTGATGACCTTTGAAGAGGCCTGGGAACGACCAACCGGAAAATGACTTCCCTTGTGATCGTGTGTGTAGACAGACTTTCAACTGACTTTATATTCCACTCTTATGCCCCAATTTGTATTATAAGGGGTATTTCTAGCATGAATTTGATAGATTTGTGCCACTTGCCAATTCTCGATCCCTTTAATGAGTCCTCACTATAGTTCCATGATGAACAAGATTAATAAAAGTGACAAAAGCAACGTAGAAACACTAAACTATTTTGCTTTAGTTAATAAAATGCCCACAATTTTTCTTTCAAAAATTTGACTTTACTAAGTTAAAACAACTTTGTAAGCAACACTAAATGAACTTGATGTGTAATGGTCCAATAGTCACATGAACATGTTACTCGCTCCTCCAACTCGATATTAGTTCCATTACAATGTACAGCATCTGTAACCTATAACATTAACTTAACCTTTTCTTCAGTGCAAACATTATCGACTTAGTTTATTGTGGTGATAGACTATTTTTTTTTACTTTGAATGAGAAAGTTACTGTTTAAAAGTTTAATAAACCGAAATGAAAATATTACTTTTGAATGACAAAATAGAATACATAAAGTATATATGTCTATATGTTAACATTTTAAATAAGATTAGAATGATATGAATGAAGATTTATTATTCCCGGACACTTCTAATCCTGAGTAAAAATCTCAGCCGCTACGGATTGTTTACTATGTCTTAGGAGTGGCGGAGACTAGTAATGATACCTGTGGTGACTGACACATTCTGAATCGGTGATAATTCTCGCTGTCTTGGGTCCAGCTGTTCTTTCCTTACCGTACAGACTACATGTTAGTATGATGCTTGTTGAAATCCTTTGTCATACTTTGTGAGTAGAATGAGTTTTGGGTGTATCAGAAAACTGAAAATACCATCCCTAGACATGTACTGAAATGTGAGTAGTTTTGGATTCAACTTAATGACCTTGAATGGTAGAATTCTGAGTGATGTAGTAATATTTAAAGTTTATACACGTTGGAGGGATTTCCTATGTATTAACTAGATATTGGATGTTAAAGTGTATGAATAATAGCAGCTTACCTTGAATTTAAGTATTGAATGTTAGTTTAATCCTGCTGCTGTATCTTTTCAGAGTAACTGGAGTACACTCTGTCAATATGTTTCTCACACTAAGTAAAAGTGAGTTAGAAAAGTGCTGCATGATTTGTTTTCATTCTTAGTAATAGGGGGAGAGCTGTGAAATTCAGGAAAAATGTGTGAACACAAAATGGGTAAACGTCTATATTAGCTTTATATTGAAACAGACTTTTGGAAATTACTGTTAATATTTGAGGTGTGGTATATAAATCGTGATTGCAGAATACTTGCAGAGATTCGGCCATCCTTACTATATACTGGAGGAGAAGTTAGATATATTTAAAAGAGAGCTTTTGGATGTAAATGTGCAGAGAGGAGCAGCTGATAGGATATCTGATCCCTATAGGTGAAGGAGAAGATTTGTAAAGGTTTTAAAAAAAGAAGAAAGAATGTTAGGAAGAAAAGAGTGGTGTAACTTAATGAGCTTGGAAAGGAGACTTGTTTGAAGATATACCAGGAGAGATTGAGTGTAGAATGGCAGAAGGTGAGAGCAAATGAAAAGAAGAGAGTGGGTGAGGAATGGGATGTCTTTAGGGAATCAATGATGGCATGTGCAAAAGATGCATGTGGTATGAGAAAGGTGGGAAGTGGGCAGATTAGAAAAGGTAGTGGGTAGTGGGATGACGAAGTAAAGTTGTTAGTGAAAGAGAAAAGAGATGCGTTAGGATGGTACTTTACAAGGAAGGAGTGCAAATGACTTGGAGATGTATAAGAGAAAGCAGTAGGAGGTCAAGAGGAAGGTGCAAGGGCTGAAAGAGATGGCAAATGACAGTTAGGGTGAGAGGAAATGTTGGTGAAGGGGGCAAGAGGGGAAGGGATAACAGGTAGTGATGGAGTGAGGAGGAGATGGAGGATTTTGAAGGATTGGTAAATGTGTTTGATGATAGAGTGACAGATGATCGGGATGGTGCATGAAGTAAGAGAGTCAGGGAGAGTGGTTTGGTGAAGAGAGAAGAGGTGGTGAAAGCCTTGTGGAAGATAAAATCTTGCATGCAGCAGCACTGTAAGATATTACAGTGGAATTTATTAAGAAAGGAAGTGAATGTGTTGTTGATAGGTTGGTAATGATGTTCTCTTTATGTATGGATCATGGTGATTTGCCTGAGGATTGGCAGAATGCATGTATAGTGCCATTGTACAAAGGCAAAGGGGATAAAGGTGAGTGTTCAAACTACAGAGGCATAAGTTTGTTGAGTATTCATAGAAAATTGTATGGGAGGATATTGACTGAGAGGGTGAAGGCATGTACAGAGCATCAGATTGGGGAGGAGCATTGTGATTTTAGAAGAGGTAGAGGATGTGTGGATCAGGTGTTTACTTTGAAAAATGTATGTAGAAATATTAAGAAAAACATGAATTTATATGTAGCATTTATGGATCTAGAGAAGGCATATGATAGGGTTGATAGAGAGGCTTTGTGGAAGGTCTTGAAAATATATGGTATGGGAGATAAGCTGCTAGAAGCAGTGAGAAGTTTTTATCAGCGATGTAAGGCATGTGTACGAATAGGAGGAGAGGATAATGAATTGTTCCCTGTGAAAGTCGGTCTGAGGCAGGGATGTGTGATGTCCCCATGGTTGTTTGTGTTGAAGTGGTTTGGGGATATGGAGAGAATGAATGAGGTAAGGTTGACAAAGAGGATATATGTGTTAGAGGTGGAGGGAACAAGGAGAAGCAGATGACCAAATTGGAGGTGGAAGGATGGAGTGAAGATGATTTTGAGTGATCGGGGTGTGAACATGCAGGAGGGTGAAAGGAATGCATGGAACAGAGTGAATTGGAACGATGTGGTATACTGGGGTCAGCATGCTCTCAGTAGACTGAGCCAGGGCATGTAGAATGTTGGGGTAAACCAAGGAAAGGTGTGTGGGGCCTGGATGTGGATAGGGAGCTGTGGTTTTGGTGCATTGCGCATCACAGATAGAGAATGAGTGGGAGCAGATGTAGCCTTTCTTCATCTGTTTCCTGACTCTGCCTCGCTGATGCAGAGGGTGGTGATGCTGTTTCCTGTGTGTATTAGTGGATGGGTCTGTCTATTTCCTGGCACTACCTCACTGTTGCGGAAAACAGTTATCAAGCATAAGATATATGTATATATATATATATATATATATGTATATATATATATATATATATATATATATATATATATATATATATATATATATATATATATATTATCCGTATTCGCCATATCCTGTGTCAGTAGGCAGTTCCCAGAACAGTGTAATATTTCTAGATATATGTGCTGGTATTATTCACCACTAATACTGCCTGTGTTTGAAATAAATGTGGAGTGTGAAATGAAATTCAGGAGGAAAATAGAAAAGAAACTTTAATATTCTTCTTTCATGTGCAAGACACTAACCCTCCTAATACTCGTTTTTAGTGGATGTTGTGTAATGTATATTTATTTACGTTAATCAACACAACATTGTTCTTGTGTATAGTATAAGAGTAAAGTTTGAAGCCAAGTTCAAAAGAAAGAAACACCTCCTTGTCTTCTCTCATACCAGGGGCTGTCAGACATTTCAGCCTTACTCCCTTCCTGCTTCTCTCAGCAAATGTAATTGGGGGATAAATTTTTTTTTTGCATTTTTTATTGCGTGTGTGCCAGTGGACTCTGCAACCAGTCCCAATGTGAATGAGTTCATGTAACTCTGTAAACTGAAGCCACCGTGTCATAATGGTATCAGATATATGTAGTTTCTTAAATGTCTTGGTCATAAGGAAGTGATTCCTCCCCTTTCTGCTAAATGGAGATACCGTGCATATCTCACTTTTTTTTACCTGTTTGTTTAAATCTGTCAGGAGTTGATATTGTACAGTATTTTGCAATATATTCTTAATTGCTGGCAGACAGCATGGATGCCCAAAAACTTGTTTACATGTGTCACATGATATTGAGGTGATGTGTATACTTTTTTTTTTTTTTTAATGAAATAGGTATTTTCTGTTTTTCTGTTGTTGTTGTTGTTGCTGGTATCTCTGATATGATGGCATCTGACTTATATATGCAATAGTTAAGTAATGATACTTTGAGCATAATCCACATGTAATGACCCAGGGGGCAGTACTAACATGAGTTGCATATCATCCATTACTGATAATAATTTTATTACCTGCATGTTTCATGTGAATGTCCCCTTTTCAGAGTCGTGCAAAAATGACCTCTAAGAAATCCTCGGATGCAAGTAAACGAGAGGTACTAACCAAAGTTGTAGTGCATGCGCTTGCTGTAACCAGTGGTGGTGATGGGGCTTTTGATATCTGTAGATATGTGACAGTGTTAAATACTTGTAATGGTCATTAATTTCATACATTATGTTACTTTAGTGTGACTTTAAAATATGTGTATGCATTTGTAAACTTTGTGTTGTTAACATTATTTACAATTTTTTAATTGTATTTTTGAATACTTTCCATTCTTTCCCAAGATTTTAATCATAGCTACAGTATATCTGCATAACGATGTAGCAGCTTGCTCAGTTATCAATTTTTTAATAGATTTGCAGTGTAGTGACTGTCGGCGTATTCGCTAGAGATAGAGGATTTCAGTCTAATGATGTATAATGATTAACAGAACTAATGCTCTTTCTGCCCATCTTTCACTTATATGAAAGTTTTTATTACACTCAGTAGTATGTGCATGAAAACCATTTACTCCAGTGTTTAAACTATGACCTATGGCTATGGTGGCTGATATATAACCTGGCTTTTATGATGCTGGTAGCAAACTTTGAGTAATTGATATCTATTGTATAGATCCATCTTATCCATATGAAGTTTAGGGAAGGATGTTCATGCTAATAAGGTTTTTAAATTTTTTCCTGAGTACATTTGTATGTTAAAGTTGCATATCTTTTTCAGAGTTTAAAAATTGAATCACTTGGATTTTGTAAACTACAATTATATGACTGATACTAACAATTGCATTAAGATTTTGAGAAATGGAAATATATTGTGGATTGTTTCTAACCTTGTATTTTCTCAGGAGGTAAAGGAGATGCTACTTGTAAGATATATTGTAAAGGCCCACGGCAAGCTAGTTTGGGTTGAAATTCATGAGTGACACATATTGTATTGCCCCATGCATCATATGAAATTTAATCCAACCTTCCTACCTAACTTACTGTGGTGGGTTTTGGGTGCTTAGCAGTCAGTGCTTATACCCATTATATTCAACGAAAGATCTTTAAGATCCAGTTTCAGTGTCTGGGCATGTTTGAAATCAATTCTCATTTGCTCTTTTTCTTTAGTTTTTTGATCCCACCAGATCAACCTAATCTGTTTCCTTTTTCCAGTAGTGTTGATGACTTGTTGTTTGTTTTGTAATAGAATGATGGAGGGTACAGGTGTAAGTATGGAAATGGAGAGAGGATTAAATGACAGCATAGTCCTACCAACCCTGACCTATGCAGTCAAAACATGGACATGGAATGAGGCATAGAGGTCAAGAGTCCAGGCTGTGGAAATGAGCTATTTGAGAAGAGCATGTGGTGTAACTAGATGGAATGAAGAAAGAAATGAAAGGGTGTATGGGAGATATGGTATGGAGTGGTAGAATGGGTGAAACATAATTCTTTGAGGTGGCTTGGGCAAGTGGAAAGAATGTAAGACTGGGAGTTTACAAGGAGAAGGTATGTTAGTACAATTAAAGGGGTTGGTGTGAGTGGAAGACCACCTATGATATGGGCAAATGGGATGGAGGAATGCTGGAGGGAGAGAAACAGAGAAAGAATGTGTGGAATGGCCTGTGCAAGGGAGGCATGTAAGGACAGGAATAGGTGTAGACTCTTTTTCCATGGCCACCCCTTCATGGGAGTTCTTGGAGGGAACGGACATCAGAGATATAGATAGATACATCACAGTTTTTAGAATATTTTGATAGATGCTTTCAGTATTTGACTGTGAATGTACAGTAAATCTATTAGAAGTGGTTATGTTTTGTTAACTTTGATCAGGAGGAAACAGTTGTAGCAGTATCACTTGTTGTTCAGTCTTACGGTTAGTGATTTAGATATCAGTTTAACTGGTTACTTATATGTTGTTTTTAAGGGGGCAAGTTGAATATTATTATAAAGTACAAACTCTTTGTTTCTGCCTCTTCTCACCTTGTTACGAGTAGCGGTAGTTGATTGTCTAGTGCTAAACCTCTCTCCCATATCTCTTGTAAGATATTTTTAGATTCCAAGAAGGGTCCGTCACCACTTAAAAGAATTTAAAGATATGAAATTTCCTGCTCAGAGTGTTTTTCCTCAAAGTCAACTAGTTCATCTCATTTGGATTAGAGGGATGCTAATATGGATGTCTTGTGCCATGTTAAAGGTGAAAGCAATTAGATGTTTCTTCAGCCACCAGAATCCTAGAATAGTCCAGACTCTGTTGTTCACCTAGTAACTGCATTATTAGATATTCTTTAGATATCAGTTGACTTGTGATTGTGAGCATATTAGAAAGATTACTGTTAAGGCAGAATTATTTTTGGTGATTGTGATGCTTGGGAATGAATTATGGTGAGATTTAGAGATCTCTAAAGTTTGAATAGATTTTTTAGGATTCCCTGCACAGTATATTTTATGTAATGCAGAGGAAATAATCCAAACTACAGTTTATATATTATGGACAATTTCCTCTAGATTTTTAGGATGGCTGTTTTTGTACTGATTTTGTTGAATTAGATTTTTTCAATTTGAGGGAAAAGATATAAATTTATATCCATGAGCCATTTCATTTTTTCATACATGCCTACCACATTCTATGTTTGTGAGGTAGTGCTAGGAGCGGATGAAGAAATGGCCTCATTTGCTCAAATCCACTCTCTATCTGTCATGTATAATGCACCGAGACCAGCCCCTGTTCACAACCAGGCTGAAACAGACCTTTCTGTTGTGTCCTCTGACTGCTCAATACACCCTGGTTCAGCTTATTGACTGGACACTGTCTCCTGTAAACCATATCACTCCAATTCACTCCGTCCATTGCATGCCTCACATCCTTCTGCTTGTTCAGGTCTTGAGCCTCCAAGGCATCTGTCTAACCATCCTATAACCTGCTCTTGTGCATCAAAACTGCTAACACACTCACTCAGCTGCTCCCAGAACACTTGCCTCTCATTATCTTTCTTCTCATGCCCAGGTGCATAGGCACCAATAATCACCCATCTCTCCCCATCCACTTTGTTTTACCAATATCAATCTAGAGTTTATTTTCTTACGCTCTATCACATACTTCCACAACTCCTGTTTCAGGAGTAGTGCTACTCCTTCCTTTGCTCTTGTCCTCTCACCAATCCCTGACTTTACTCCCAAACCACTCTTCCCCTTTACCCTTGAGCTTTGTTGCACTCAGAGCCAAGACATCCAGGTTCCTTTCCTTAAACATACTACCTATCTCTCCTTTTTTCTCATCTTGGTTACATCCGCACACACTTAGACACCCCAGTCTTAGCCTTTGAAGAGGAGCACTCCCTGTGTGACTCCTTCTGTTTCCCCTTTTAGAAAGTTAAAGTACAAGGAGGGGTGGGTTTCTAGCCCCCTGCTCCTGTCCCCTTTAGTCACCTTCTACAACACCCTGGGAATGCATGGGAAGTATTCTTTCTCTCCTATCCCCAGATAAAAAAATATATATATATATATATATATATATATATATATATATATATATATATATATATGTATATATATTAATAATATTATTATTATTATTATCATTATTATACATATATATATAAATATACATATAAATATATATATGTATATATATATATATATATATATATATATATATATATCCCATTTTAGAAAGTTAATACAAGGAGGGGAGGATTTCCGGCCCCCCGCTCCCGTCCCCTCTAGTCGCTTTCTACGACACGCGAGGAATACGTGGGAAGTATTCTTTCACCCCTATCCCCAGGGATAATATACATATATATATACATATACACACACACACACACACACACACATATGCACATACACACACTCACACACACACACATACATATATATACATATGAAAAATGTAAGAAACAATTTAGAAAACAAACTTTTAGCTTGAAATGAATGAAAAAAAATGAATGTCACATAATGGTTCAACCTCTGGCTATGGAAAGGAAATGTACAATTTATTCACACAAACGTCAATAGCAGTTCTCATCAATTTCACCACTGTGTCAATAAGCTTCAATGTCTAAGCTACATTTTTTTCCAACTTCACTATTTTCTTGTCAAAAACACCATGCATGAAAACTATCACTCCATTAACACAACTATAAACATTTACTTCCCCTTTAGAAAGGGTAGTGAGTGGTGGGATGAAGAAGTAAGAGTATTAGTGAAAGAGAAGAGAGAGGCATTTGGACGATTTTTGCAGGGAAAAAATGCAATTGAGTGGGAGAAGTATAAAAGAAAGAGACAGGAGGTCAAGAGAAAGGTGCAAGAGGTGAAAAAAAGGGCAAATGAGAGTTGGGGTGAGAGACTATCAGTAAATTTTAGGGAAAATAAAAAGATGTTCTGGAAGGAGGTAAATAGGGTGCGTAAGACAAGGGAGCAAATGGGAACTTCAGTGAAGGGCGTAAATGGGGAGGTGATAACAAGTAGCGGTGATGTGAGAAGGAGATGGAATGAGTATTTTGAAGGTTTGTTGAATGTGTCTGATGACAGAGTGGCAGATATAGGGTGTTTTGGTCGAGGTGGTGTGCAAAGTGAGAGGGTTAGGGAAAATGATTTGGTAAACAGAGAAGAGGTAGTAAAAGCTTTGCGGAAGATGAAAGCCGGCAAGGCAGCAGGTTTGGATGGTATTGCAGTGGAATTTATTAAGAAAGGGGGTGACTGTATTGTTGACTGGTTGGTAAGGTTATTTAATGTATGTATGACTCATGGTGAGGTGCCTGAGGATTGGCGGAATGCGTGCATAGTGCCATTGTACAAAGGCAAAGGGGATAAGAGTGAGTGCTCAAATTACAGAGGTATAAGTTTGTTGAGTATTCCTGGTAAATTATATGGTAGGGTATTGATTGAGAGGGTGAAGGCATGTACAGAGCATCAGATTGGGGAAGAGCAGTGCGGTTTCAGAAGTGGTAGAGGATGTGTGGATCAGGTGTTTGCTTTGAAGAATGTATGTGAGAAATACTTAGAAAAGCAAATGGATTTGTATGTAGCATTTATGGATCTGGAGAAGGCATATGATAGAGTTGATAGAGATGCTCTGTGGAAGGTATTAAGAATATATGGTGTGGGAGGCAAGTTGTTAGAAGCAGTGAAAAGTTTTTATCGAGGATGTAAGGCATGTGTACGTGTAGGAAGAGAGGAAAGTGATTGGTTCTCAGTGAATGTAGGTTTGCGGCAGGGGTGTGTGATGTCTCCATGGTTGTTTAATTTGTTTATGGATGGGGTTGTAAGGGAGGTAAATGCAAGAGTCCTGGAAAGAGGGGCAAGTATGAAGTCTGTTGGGGATGAGAGAGCTTGGGAAGTGAGTCAGTTGTTGTTCGCTGATGATACAGCGCTGGTGGCTGATTCATGTGAGAAACTGCAGAAGCTGGTGACTGAGTTTGGTAAAGTGTGTGGAAGAAGAAAGTTGAGAGTAAATGTGAATAAGAGCAAGGTTATTAGGTACAGTAGGGGTGAGGGTCAAGTCAATTGGGAGGTGAGTTTGAATGGAGAAAAACTGGAGGAAGTGAAGTGTTTTAGATATCTGGGAGTGGATCTGTCAGCGGATGGAACCATGGAAGCGGAAGTGGATCATAGGGTGGGGGAGGGGGCGAAAATTTTGGGAGCCTTGAAAAATGTGTGGAAGTCGAGAACACTATCTCGGAAAGCAAAAATGGGTATGTTTGAGGGAATAGTGGTTCCAACAATGTTGTATGGTTGCGAGGCGTGGGCTATGGATAGAGATGTGCGCAGGAGGATGGATGTGCTGGAAATGAGATGTTTGAGGACAATGTGTGGTGTGAGGTGGTTTGATCGAGTAAGTAACGTAAGGGTGAGAGAGATGTGTGGAAATAAAAAGAGCGTGGTTGAGAGAGCAGAAGAGGGTGTTTTGAAATGGTTTGGGCACATGGAGAGAATGAGTGAGGAGAGATTGACCAAGAGGATATATGTGTCGGAGGTGGAGGGAACGAGGAGAAGAGGGAGACCAAATTGGAGGTGGAAAGATGGAGTGAAAAAGATTTTGTGTGATCGGGGCCTGAACATGCAGGAGGGTGAAAGGAGGGCAAGAAATAGAGTGAAGTGGAGTCATGTGGTATACAGGGGTTGACGTGCTGTCAGTGGATTGAAGCAAGGCATGTGAAGCGTCTGGGGTAAACCATGGAAAGCTGTGTAGGTATGTATATTTGCGTGTGTGGACGTGTGTATGTACATGTGTATGGGGGGGGGGGGTTGGGCCATTTCTTTCGTCTGTTTCCTTGCGCTACCTCGCAAACGCGGGAGACAGCGACAAAGTATAAAAAAAAAAAAAAAAAAAAAAAATATATATATATATATATATATATATATATATATATATATATATATATATATATTTGAGGGAATAGTGGTTCCAACAATGTTGTATGGTTGCGAGACGTGGGCTATGGATAGAGTTGTGCGCAGGAGGATGGATGTGCTGGAAATGAGATGTTTGAGGACAATATGTGGTGTGAGGTGGTTTGATCGAGTAAGTAACGTAAGGGTAAGAGAGATGTGTGGAAATAAAAAGAGCGTGGTTGAGAGAGCAGAATAGGGTGTTTTGAAATGGTTCGGGCACATGGAGAGAATGAGTGAGGAAAGATTGACCAAGAGAATATACGTGTCGGAGGTGGAGGGAACGAGGAGAAGAGGGAGACCAAATTGGAGGTGGAAAGATGGGGTGAAAAAGATTTTGTGTGATCAGGGCCTGAACATGCAGGAGGGTGAAAGGAGGGCAAGGAATAGAGTGAATTGGAGCGATGTGGTATACCGGGGTTGACGTGCTGTCAGTGGATTGAATCAAGGCATGTGAAGCGTCTGGGGTGAACCATGGAAAGCTGTGTAGGTATGTATATTTGCGTGTGTGGACGTATGTATATACATGTGTATGGGGGTGGGTTGGGCCATTCTTTCGTCTGTTTCCTTGCGCTACCTCGCAAACGCGGGAGACAGCGACAAAGCAAAAAATATATATATATATATATATATATATATATATATATATATATATATATATATATATATATATATATATATATGTTTATATATATGTATATATATTAATAATATTATTATTATTATTATCATTATTATACTTTTTCGCTGTCTCCTGCATTCGCGAGGTAGCGCAAGGAAACAGATGAAAGAATGGCCCAAACCACCCACATATATGTTCACACATGCGCATATACATACCTATACATTTCAATGTATACACATATATACGTACCCAGACATATACACATTTACACATGTACATAATTCATACTTGCGGCTTTTATTCATCCCTGTTTTTACTGATAAAAATAGAAAAAAATTGAAGCATATATATATATATATATATATATATATATATATATATATATATATATATATTTATGTATGTATTTTTTTTCATGAATTCAGCTTCTATTTTGATCTCTCGTGTTCTGCCTAGAAGTACCCTATCTATAGTAAACTTATTAATTTATTGTGAACAAGACATGAGTATCATTTAATTTTTTTGTAAATTTCACCTAAGATTACATTTTTATTTAATCAGAATACTTTGTATATAAATATAATTCAATTTTTCACCTTTGTTAGGTGAGTGTCTCTGGGATGTCTTTTCTCCGAGGCTCAGCAAACTATGTGTGGTGTACAACATCTGTACTTGGAAAGGGGGCCACGGGTGCTGTTTTCCAGGGAGTTAACAGGGTATGTATCACACTATGTGTAAATTGTTCGGTCTACAATTATAATTCATGTAAAGTCAGTTCAACGTCTCAGCTAATTAGCTGAATCATTTTTATTCATAGATTACCCCAGGTCTGGTTTTTATGAGAGTTCTAGTGTCACCCAGAACCTCTTTCTAAAGTTTCCTGGGGTCATGCTTCTTCCAGTAGTAGGGAAATGTAGACTCCTTTGGAGTGAGAAGTTCTTTAATGAGACTATATTCCCAGGGATACAGCCACACCAAATGTGGCTTTCCACTTATGGTGTAACCTTGAGCAGGCAGTCTGGTTGCACCTCTCAGGTAATTCAACAACCCATTCACCCTGTTTTCATATAGCTGAGGGTGTATTGTGCATTGTTGTAGGACCTCAGAAGAACAAAGTAATTCAGATATAGCATTGTTGTTATTGATTAGATTTTATTAAGAGGGTTTGGCTTATCAGCCATAACTTTTATTTGCTGTTTCCCTTGGAATGTAAAATGATATTTCCCTCTGATTAAAGAGCCCTTGGTATCACACTTTTCATAGAAGAATGAAAATTTAAGACTGTTTTTGCTTGAATGTAGATTCTATTTTGAGCTGTTTTGAATATATTTCATGAAAAAAAGTAATTTCTAGGATGTACTCCAAAGTTGAGCTACCCCTTTGAATTTGCATATTAAAATTACCTTCACATTCAGAATTGTTCTTACATCCTTTTCCCCTTTTTATGTAGCAAATTTCAATCATTTATGTCCTTTTTTATTATGAAAGTTGGGGACAACTTTGATGGAAAATGTACTAGAATCACTGAAAACATAGAAATACAATTTTAAATGCAATAAGAAAACAGCAGTTAGCCAGCAGTTTAGGTTTATGTAGCAGATGCTTCAGTTGTTTTAATGACATTGCCTAAAGCATAAACTGAAAAGCATTGTCCACTCTCAGCTCTACACTGGAGTCTCAATTGTTCATGATTTTGTAATCTGATTTCTGTAACTGTGCCTGCCTTAATTAACCCCATTATTTTAAGGATTAGGGGTAAAAGACTCATATTCGGAGATCAGCTGATTAGATGAACTCAAATCTTTTGGCTAGGACTACAATTTCTTTCACTCACCACCAGAAAGCTTTGGTATGGTGGCATTTTCTGGATGTCTAGGAAGCGTGGATTTTGTTTGGGGATAAGTGCTCATGACATTACTCTGTACATTATACCATATCTATGTCTTTCAGATATCCTTTATCAACAATTTATCTTTTTTAAGACTGAATTTATGCCTCACTTGCCTCATCTTCCATCCTCTCAAAAGCAAATATAACAACTGCAAACCACAAAAAATAGAGCACTTAGAACAATCTCTGGATGCTTTTGCAAAAGCAAATATGATATGTACAAACCACATAGAATTTGCACTTCAGACAGTCTCTGGATGCCCAGCAACCACAAAGTCTCAACATCATCACAATGGAACAAAGATTCTTCCATTCATGTCAACCTACACAGCACTCACTTCTGTGCAATAACTCTAGAACCCTCCCACCTAAATCATTCTACAACTAACCATCAACCTTCCAGTAGAGAGAAAAAGAAAAAGCTTATTCCTGCTTCACATTTTAGTAACCTGTACTCACAGTTCCCCCCTCCCCAACAGTTATATCACTGACAGAATACATACTCACTGAAATAACCCAGCCAGCACTAAGCAACTAATATCCCAACTTACACTTCCAGGTATCTGAAATTCTCTACTTCCTCCAGGGTCTCTTCTTTTAAACTCACACACTAACCGGTCTCTCTTCCCTACTAAAATTAATAACTTTTACTCACATGAACTCTCAGCATACTCTTTTCACACACACTCTCAAAGTCAGAAGCTAGTTCCTGCAGTTTCTCACTTATATCTTCCAGCAGAGCCATGTTATCAACAAACAACAACTGACTTACCTCCCAGCAATCCCTTCCCCGCAGACTGAAGACCTGCCTTTGTCTTCAAGTTCCTTACATTCACCTCCTTTATCACCCTAGCTATAGACATATGAGCACAGTAATTCTTCTTTAGTTTGTAGAGGTGTTGCTGGAGTCTGTCTGCTCTTGGTTACACCATGAATAAAGTCATCTTTATCATTGTATCATTAGTGTTCAAATTCATCGGAGAACTTTTCACTCCAGAGGAGTCCATCTTTTCCCTGCTACTGATTATAGTGTAGCTTTGATGCTGTAATAACCCCTGGAGGGGGTCCTGGAGTTATATAATAATAACATGATTGTGGATGATCTAATGTGTTATACAGCAAAAGATAAATAGAGCAGCATATCATTGTGCTGTGTACATATTTTTTGTAATGCTACACTGCATTCACCTTACTGCACAACACTTCTGAGTTACATGCCACTGTATACAGTAGTCTGTATATATATATATAAGTGAATCATAGGGTGGGGAAGGGGGCGAAAATCCTGGGAGCCTTGAAGAATGTGTGGAAGTCGAGAACATTATCTCGGAAAGCAAAAATGGGTATGTTTGAAGGAATAGTGGTTCCAACAATGTTGTATGGTTGCGAGGCGTGGGCTATGGATAGAGTTGTGTGCAGGAGGGTGGATGTGCTGGAAATGAGATGTTTGAGGACAATGTGTGGTGTGAGGTGGTTTGATCGAGTAAGTAATGTAAGGGTAAGAGAGATGTGTGGAAATAAAAAGAGCGTGGTTGAGAGAGCAGAAGAGGGTGTTTTGAAATGGTTTGGGCACATGGAGAGAATGAGTGAGGAAAGATTGACCAAGAGGATATATGTGTCGGAGGTGGAGGAAACGAGGAGAAGTGGGAGACCAAATTGGAGGTGGAAAGATGGAGTGAAAAAGATTTTGTGTGATCGGGGCCTGAACATGCAGGAGGGTGAAAGGCGGGCAAGGAATAGAGTGAATTGGATCGATGTGGTATATATATATATATATATATATATATATATATATATATATATATATATATATATATATATGTACAGAGCATCAGATTGGGGAAGAGCAGTGTGGTTTCAGAAGTGGTAGAGGATGTGTGGATCAGGTGTTTGCTTTGAAGAATGTATGTGAGAAATACTTAGAAAAGCAAATGGATTTGTATGTAGCATTTATGGATATGGAGAAGGCATATGATAGAGTTGATAGAGATGCTCTGTGGAAGGTATTAAGAATATATGGTGTGGGAGGCAAGTTGTTAGAAGCAGTGAAAAGTTTTTATCGAGGATGTAAGGCATGTGTACGTGTAGGAAGAGAGGAAAGTGATTGGTTCTCAGTGAATGTAGGTTTGCGGCAGGGGTGTGTGATGTCTCCATGGTTGTTTAATTTGTTTATGGATGGGGTTGTTAGGGAGGTAAATGCAAGAGTTTTGGAAAGAGGGGCAAGTATGAAGTCTGTTGGGGATGAGAGAGCTTGGGAAGTGAGTCAGTTGTTGTTCGCTGATGATACAGCGCTGGTGGCGGATTCATGTGAGAAACTGCAGAAGCTGGTGACGGAGTTTGGTAAAGTGTGTGGAAGAAGAAAGTTAAGAGTAAATGTCAATAAGAGCAAGGTTATTAGGTACAGTAGGGTTGAGGGTCAAGTCAATTGGGAGGTGAGTTTGAATGGTGAGAGGCTGGAGGAAGTGAAGTGTTTTAGATATCTGGGAGTGGATCTGTCAGCGGATGGAACCATGGAAGCGGAAGTGGATCATAGGGTGGGGGAGGGGGCGAAAATTTTGGGAGCCTTGAAAAATGTGTGGAAGTCGAGAACATTATCCCGGAAAGCAAAAATGGGTATGTTTGAAGGAATAGTGGTTCCAACAATGTTGTATGGTTGCGAGGCGTGGGCTATGGATAGAGTTGTGCGCAGGAGGATGGATGTGCTGGAAATGAGATGTTTGAGGACAATGTGTGGTGTGAGGTGGTTTGATCGAGTAAGTAACGTAAGGGTAAGAGGGATGTGTGGAAATAAAAAGAGCGTGGTTGAGAGAGCAGAAGAGGGTGTTTTGAAGTGGTTTGGGCACATGGAGAGAATGAGTGAGGAAAGATTGACCAAGAGGATATATGTGTCGGAGGTGGAGGGAACGAGGAGAAGAGGGAGACCAAATTGGAGGTGGAAAGATGGAGTGAAAAGGATTTTGTGTGATCGGGGCCTGAACATGCAGGAGGGTGAAAGGAGGGCAAGGAATAGAGTGAATTGGAGCGATGTGGTATACAGGGGTTGACGTGCTGTCAGTGGATTGAATCAAGGCATGTGAAGCGTCTGGGGTAAACCATGGAAAGCTGTGTAGGTATGTATATTGCGTGTGTGGACGTGTGTATGTACATGTGTATGGGGGGGGTTGGGCCATTTCTTTCGTCTGTTTCCTTGCGCTACCTCGCAAACGCGGGAGACAGCGACAGAGTATAAAAAAAAAAAAAAAATATATATATATATATATATATATGATATTGATGCAGATATTGACTGTTGAATATGAAATGCTGATGAGTGTCTAAAGATTAAGATACTGTATCTGCCACAGACCTTCTGTGGATAACATCTAATTGACAGTGATGTACTTATTGTTGATTCCTACATGATATTTTTGTTTGATATGTTATATCATGTTTCATCCTAGCATACAGGTGAACCAGTTGCAGTTAAGACCTTTAATCAGCTGTCACATATGCGGCCACATGAAGTTCAGATGAGGGAGTTTGAAGTTTTGAAGAAAGTCAACAATGAAAGCATTGTGAAACTCCTGGCAATAGAAGAAGAGGTGAGTTAGTATTTTTCATTGCAGCTTTATACTTTTTTTTTATAATCATCATTATACATTAGTCTGATTTTTGTGGAAGTTAATCCATAAAGCATGATAAAGCTCTTGGCAGTATAGGAAAAGTTGTGATTCATGTTCACTGTGAGTCTAGTGATGCTCTCATAGATGTTTATCTAATTTCATTAGATTTTTATGATTTATAGGTTTTTTTACTAAATTAACTAATGTACTGAGTATCACATGATAATTAGGCTATCACAGTATAAGAGTCTTGACATATTTAAGTTTTTAGTGAAAAAAAAGATTACAAAGCATGTATTTGAACTGGCTGGTTATTAGGAAGATTCCCACATATTATAAGAACATTTTGTCTTCTGAAATTTATTGTAAGTCGTAATAAAAAAGTAAAAGTTGAAATTATTACTGATAATTTTTTGAATTGAATTAGTAAATGAAGAAATAGTGAAGTAAGGGAATTGTTTTGTGTGTTACTGCTTAATGGATTATATATGAGATCTGAGATTAAGGACAGTTTCTCAGAATTGTAGCATCTGAGTTTTGTTTTGCGTTTGTATTGACTAGTAGAAATAGTTTTCAAATGCTGTGATAAGATTTTTGAAAGAAGATAGGGCATGTGTTTCAAGGTGTTTAGATCTGTATAGTTTGCTTGAAGTTGAAATAAGAGTTAAAGAAAGATCTGTTGTGTGTGTGGTTCTCATTATGCAATGGGTTACATTCCTTGAAAATTTCTGCTGTATTATCTTTCATTATATGAGTACTTGAAACCGATTATGTAATGGGGGGCTGTGTTCTTGAGCAAATATTTCCCGTCTCAGTGTGAAGTATACATGAAGCAGCTCAGTAGCAATACACCACACTCTCTCTTCAGGTTATTAGGTGATATTCAGTGAAAAATTAAGAGAATAAGTTAATGAGGGTTTAAGGTGGAGGTGGGATGGGATGGAATTGGGGTGAGGTGAGGGTTACTGAGAAGGAGCGTAAGGCTACTTAGGCATGTCTGTGCCTGCACTGGAGTTCTCTAGTTATGTAGATTCTATTGCTGTGGCCACCTGCTTGAGGGAGTTCCATTTAGAACAGGCATCAGGGATTTAGATAGACAGAATATAGTCTGTGTTATCCTTGAGTAATCTGATTCAGCTACTGTTTTTTATTTAAGGTAGAGGAGAAGTGTTCCTAGGCCTTTGGAAAAAGCTATCCAATGTTAGTTTTGTTGCCGCCACTTTTGTTCACCATAATTCTCCCTTTTAGGTATATGAAGTATATGTAATCACTCCTTAGGACACCAGGGATCTATGTTGTTCTAGAGTGCCACAGCTACATCCGAATGTGTGTTGAACTGTGTAACCTCAACACCAGTAATTTTTTTTAAACATACACAGACTGTCAATAAGTAAAAGCAAGATGAATCATGAAAGCATGCATTGGAATACTGTTGTTTTTCTTTACTGCACATCTCGCCGTTGGCTGATGAGATACAAGAATATTTTGCCAGTTAGTAGTATGTGAATGGAATAATGTTTTGTTGTGACATCAGTGAAATATGCATAAAAAGTAAACAGATACCTTAAAGTATCCTGACATTGTTTGTTATCTAGAGAAAAGATTATTTACTACTTCAGAAATATAAAGATAATGCACAGAATGAGTGAGGTCCATGCCATGAGTTTTTAACCAGCATCAAACCATCAAAGAACCTCAGATTTAACTGCAAGTGATAGCCATACATCTTTTACTTCACATGATACCTTTAGCTTTTCCTTCAGACATATTAAAATGCCTACACTTACTTTGCATGTAGTAAATAATGGGGTAGCAGTGAACAGAAATGAGCTTATCTTGGCAGTCAGTGGGATACGAATTGAAAGGTACTCTGCTGTTACATCATAATATGTATAATAAATATACAAATACCTTTACCTTAAAATCAGCTGGCATAATTCATAATTTAAAGAGAAGATTGATTTAAACATTATGAATATGAATGTAAATTTTTTTTTGGAAATTTGTCACAGTTTGAAGTGTACATGTTGCATGTTGATAAATGTGTTCTGATTCTAAAGTGTGCAAATTTGAAATGGTGCAAGATCAAACATTGCAAGTTGAAGCATAGATGTAGCTTTTTTCATGGGCTCTTTTGAGGAGAATGGACTGGCTGAAGTCATTACACTTAGTGTCACATTTTCTGGAATGCAACCCTGATGTTTGACAAGGTCCCTCTATCTTTATGTAATCTCATTGTATGTTCTTATAGATAATGGGATTCCCTGGATAGCAATGGCTTCTAGAGCAAAGTTTTGGAGTAGTATCAAATGAGACTTTGGTAACAAACTCTCAGAAAGACACTAATGGCTTGCAGTAGCAACAGGTGTGAACAAACTCATGTTCCTTATTTACATATATTCTTTTCCACTGATGATAAAGTATTTGAAGATACTGTAAGTTTATTTTATTTTATTCTTTTTAGTAAGAATGCATTTTATAAAGATTTCAAAGCAAAATAATTTTGGATTTCTATCCCACAAGTGCTAGCAAAATTTGCTTGGTTTCATATCCCACCCACAAAAGTCAGCTTTTGAAGCATCTTTTGATTTAGACAATGATTAATGATGACTCTCTAGAAAATGTATTAATGGTGGTATGAGATGGTAATGGAGTGGATTGAGGTAGAGTGAGGGTTACTTGGAAGGAGCAGGGTGTTGTATTCACTCTGAATTATTCAATTCAGCAAAATATTTCAACTGGAGGTTGAAAAGTATACTTAGCTCATTTCCTCTTAAATAAACTGGCTCACCTTATGATGGCTTTTGAGAGTTCGAGACATGGTGTAGATGCTGAGGGGGGAATACAGGTGCATGATGTTATGCATAGGGTATCCAAGTGTAGCTGTACCAGGTGATTTCGGTAGTGCTTTTGAGTAGCTGTCACTCTTCCTTTCAGGTCATATTATACAGAAGTTATAATTTTTGTGTGCAGTAAGTTACTGGCTCTTTCTTTTGTGCTTGCCAATATTGCTGATAATGGACCATATGGCATACAAGGATTTATAGGATGACTATACAGAAGGGCAAGTTAGGGATTTGGCTCAAAAACATGCTTTTTGTAAGCTCAAAGCTAACTTTTTGATACCGTGCATTTCATGCATTCTCTCCTGTTATTGAACTTAAAGAATTATTGTTTCAATGCACTTTTCGATTCATTCTTGATCTAGGTAGGTTTTCAAGAATTTTAAGTTAATTATTTTACTGAACTGTTTTGGGGTGATATTTAACCATCCTTTTTTCAATGGCATTTAGCAATACTTTTGACCGGTTTCATTCTCCTCCACTTTCAGCAAGAGGGACGAGGAAAAGTTATAGTCATGGAATTATGCACAGGAGGCTCCTTATTCAATATACTGGATGATCCAGAGAACAGCCACGGTCTAGAAGAGGGGGAGTTCCTTTTAGTGCTGTCGCACCTTGGTGAGTTTCATTCCTTACTGTCAGTACTGACATGTAATGCAGATAGATTTGTATTTATTATTGCCATCTGTAGGTTTGTTTATTTTACAGGTTGCTTGGGTTATATTTGAATGGGAAAAATAAGAGAAAAGTGTTTGGTTTGGTTAAAATGTATACATTTTAATTCTTTCATTGCAGCTGCTGGTATGAAACATTTAAGAGACAACAGTCTGGTTCATCGTGATCTCAAACCAGGAAACATTATGAAATTTATAGATGTAGATGGGTCTACAATATACAAGTTAACAGACTTTGGTGCTGCACGAGAGCTTCAAGATGACCAACAGTTTATGTCACTATATGGCACAGAAGAATATTTGGTAATTGATTTCTGTGAGAGAGTGTACTGCCTAGAATTTACAAATTACTTATTGCTCACATTGACCTTCCAAGACAGTTCCCAAAATTGTGTTAGTTTACATGAGAAAGTGTAGATGGATTTCATCTTTATTTATTTTTTAACATGATGTGATCATGAAATTTTCATATCTTACGTCAGTGGACTGAATCAGGGCATGTGAAACATCTGGGGTAAACCATGGAAAGTCTATGGGGCCTGGATGTGGATAGGGAGCTGTGGTTTTGGTGCATCACTCATGACAGCTATAGACTGAGTGTGATTGAATATGGCCTTTTTTTTTAGTATTGTTTTCATTCTTTCATACATATTCGCCTTTTCCCGCATTAGTAAGGTAGCGTTAAGAACAGAGGACTGAGTCTTAGAGGGAATATCCTGTCTTGGCTCCCTTCTCTGTTCCTGTGTTAGCAAGACAGCGTTAAATGCCAGGAATAGATGACGAAAGGCCACTTCTGCTCACATCCATTCTCTGACTTATCATTTGTAATGCACTTATACCACAGCTCCCTATCCACAACCATGCCCCACAGATCTTTTCATAGTTTACCCAGGATGATTCACATGCTCTGGTTCAATTCGTTGACAGCTTGTTAACCCCAGCACGCCACATGATTCCAATTCACTCTAAACCATGCATGCCTTTCACCTTCTTGTAAGTTCACTCCCCAATTGCTCAAAATCTTTTTCACTCCATCCTTGCCCCCCCCCCCACTTCTGACACATATATCCTCATTGTTAATCTTTCCTCTCTCATTCTCTCCATATATCCAAAACATTTCAGCAGATCGCTTATCCACACTTTTTCTTATTACTACACTCCTCTCTTACTTGATCAAACTAGCTCATACCACATTTCAAAACAGCTACCTAGGCCAAAGGATTGCAACTTGATAATCACTGAAATGCAGTCTCACCAAGCAACCATCACCAACCCACCTGGTACTGAGGTAGGTAGTACTGGTAATGTACCTCACTCGTTGATGGCTGTTTACCAAGTGCTACTGACTAATGTGTAGCTTCCCTCTATATCTCTGCAGAACATGGTTGCATTTTTAAACAGAGAATGCATTATAAGTCCATTACTGTAGGTAATATAGTGATAGGGTCTTGATACCTGGATACCTTGCAATAATTTTTACCTTCTTCATATTGAGGTGCTTCTGTCCACCTGCAACCACACTGACATTTATAATCTCTCACACCCACATCCATATATGTAGATTCTGCCTGTTACCAACTCAGTTATTCCTTTATTTGTTGAGTAAAGATTTCTGTGTTGTTTAATATGTATTTTCTCTTTTTTCCAGCATCCTGATATGTATGAAAGGGCCGTACTTAGGAAACCTGTTGGAAAAACTTTTGGTGCCAGAGTAGATTTATGGTCTATAGGTAAGAATTATTACTTTGGGAAAAGGAATGGAGTATATTATGTGCATCAGTAGTATTCCTATGGTGTTACTGTGAGGCTGTATCATTTGGAGTAAAGTCTTGTCAAAAAATTTCACTCTAAAGGAATTTACGTTTCCCTGTTACTGAAAGTAGCACAGCCTTGGGCTGCAGGAGTCTTTAAAAATTAGTCTTAGGTAATTATAGATAAATAAGTGAATGAATTTTTTTATTATTATACACAATCGCTGTTTCCTGCGTCAGCGAGGTTACTCCTTGAAACAGATGAAGACTGGCCCATCCACTCATGTACACACACATATACATATACATAAACCCACATACACACATATGCATACATATACATATCAACATACACATACATATACATACACCTACACAGACATTACATACATACACATGTACGTATTCATACTTGCTTGCCTTCATCCATTCCTGTTGCTACCCCTCCCCACAGGAAAACAGCATCGCTATCCCCTTCTTCAGTGAGGTAGCACCAGGAATACAGACAAAAAAGGCCACATTAGTTCATACTCAGTCTCTAGCTGTCATGTGTAATGCACCTAAACTACAGCTCCCTATCCACATCCAGGCTCCACAGACAGACCTTTCCATGGCTTACCCCAGACATTTCGCATGCCGTGGTTGAGTCAATTGACAGCACATCGACCCCAGTATACCACATTGTTCCAATTCACTCTATTCTTTGCACGCCTCTCACCCTCCTGCATATTCAGACCCCAATCACTCAAAATCTTTTTCATTCTATCCTTCCACCTCCAATTTGGTCTCATGCTTTTCCTTGTTCCCTCCACCTCTGACACATATATCCTCTTTGTCAACCTTTTCTCTCATTCTCTCCATTTGTGCAAATCATTTCAACACACCCTCTTCTGCTCTCTCAACCACACTCTTTTTATAACCACACATCTCTGTTACTCTTTCATTACTTACTCGATCAAACAATCCCACACCCCATTTTGTCCTCAAACATTTCATTTTCAACACATCCACCCTCCTCCATACAGACCTATCTAAAGCCCATGCCTTGCAGCCATATAATATTGTTGGAACTTGTGTTCCTTCAAACAGACCCATTTTTGCTCTCTAAGATAATGATCTCTCTTTCCACACATTCTTCATCACTCCCAGAACCTTCGCCCCCTCCTTTACCCTATAACTCACTTCCCCTTCCATGGTTCCATTTGCTGCTAAGTCCACTCTCAGATATCTGAAACACTTCACTTCCTCCAATTTTTCTCCCATTCAAACTTACATCCCAGTTAAATTGTCCCTCAACCCTACTGAACCTGATAACACTGCTCTTATTCACATTTACTCACAACTTTCTCCTTTTGCACACTTTTCCAAACTCAGTCACCAACTTCTGCAGTTTCTCACTTGAATCAGCCACCAGAGCTGTATCATCAACCCACTTCTATCTTGGCCATTCTCTTCCACACATTCTTCATTGCTCCAAGAACCTTTGCCCCTTCCCCGACCCTGCAATATTTGATAAATCATCAGAACCATCAGAACCATTGAAAATTTCATATAATTCAGTAACATTTATCTTATATGTAAGCTGTAGAATTTTATCTAAACCGAACCTGTAATTTCTTTTCATGGTGTATGAATTATATATTACATGGAGATTACACCCTACCCCTTATTTTATCACAGGTGTGACACTTTATCATGTAGCAACTGGACAGCTTCCCTTTCGTCCATATGGAGGAAGACGTAACAAAGAGACTATGTATCATATCACCACTGAAAAAGCACCAGGTGTCATTTCAGGAGTACAGACTTCAGAGAATGGGCCTATTGAATGGTGTACTGATCTTCCTGAAACCTGCCAGCTTAGTTTGTGAGTGAAAGAATAATAAATAACTCATTTTCAGTCTTGTCTTATATTTTTGTTATATATAAGAAGAATGATATAGATGTGATGGGATTTTGTAGAGATAAATGGAAGAAATAAGATAAAGAAAAAAAGGAATGGTCAGGATAGAAGTGGTTTGAGTATATCAAGGAGAATAACACGCTAAAGAATTTATAGCTCATAGAGGAGGAAAGGGAGAAATACCTAGAGGGAAGTTGTACATTTTACTGAGAGTGTTAAGGCAAGTTATCTTATTTTTCTTTTCCAATTTCAATTATTTTTATCCCCTCCTTACTCTAAAACTGTTACTCTTTCTTCTACTGTACATATTTCTTTTAATTCAGACCTATGCAGTATCACAGAATGGTTGAATTGATTGGTGCTGAAATGCAGTTTTTACTTTATCTCTTTCTAAGTGTCACTCTTTTCCTCTTTTCAATTTCAAAAGACCATAATGCACCCCTGCAGTAACTTTAACATGTTAGGCAAAACCATATCTAATCTATACTGGAAGCCTCACATAATGAACATTACAAAAATGGTTCCCAAAAGGTGGGTGGGGGGGATGTATATGAGCCATAATTATATTTCAAGTGAACAGCTGTTTCATATCTGATCCATCCTGAAATGTAGCACTGTTAACATAATTAGGGATACTTCTTCAAAAGCCTTCCATCTCATTCATTCATCAGGAATCACCATTCTCCAACCATATTCTTGATCTATATTGTAAATGCTGTTTTGGCCATTGCTTTTGTGAACCATTTGCATGTGTCCCTGTCATCAAGGCTGGAAGCCTTTTTCACATCTAGATGCTGTTTTCCATAGTGTCTTTGTTGACACCAACTGTATGAGGATTAATTGTTATGATACCTGTTTCTTCCCTTGAACAGTGAAGCTGTGGAACTCCCCATTTTCTTTCATTTTCCCCTCTTCCTTTAAGCTATCTGCTTTTAAAAGTCATTTCTAGAACCTGAAAAGTTCTGCTTGACTGTTTCATCTTTTATTTATCCTGGTCTCCATATACCTAAGATTGCTAAGATTAAGGCATGTTTTGCTAGTGTTATGCCAGTCATAGTAACAACTGTTAAGAGAATGTTTCATGGATGAAACAGAGAATGATTATGTAGAAAAATTGCCAACCTTATAGAATGTAAATAATTGGTGGTGTTACAGTAAGATTTTAAAAGAACAGAACATGTAATGGAGGTAAGAGTAAAATTTGACGTAGAAGACTAAAGAGATGTAATCAGTAAAGATGAACGGTATTGTTTTTAGGATTTGTATGATTCCATAGCTAAGAGTAGAGCTGAGAGGATGTATGAAATTAAGGAAGGGCTAGTAGTATGAAATGTTTGTGAATTAACGGGAGATTGAATGGGGAGGAAATGAGTTACTGATAAAGATATTTCAATAACTCCTGTATAGAGGTGTGTAGGTGGTCTAACTTTACCTCAGAAATCCTAGTATCTGCAAGAATTTGTTTTTTTAACTTTTGTATCTGTAGTACCTGTAGATCACCCTGTTTTGGTTCACAGATACATTTGAGAATCTCATTTTCTTATTCATTTTCAACAGGGGTTTAAGAAAACTGGTAACACCTTTGCTGGCAGGACTGCTTGAGGTGGACCCCCAGAGAATGTGGAACTTTGAGCGGTTCTTTCAGGAGGTAACAATGATTCTTAACAGGAAGGTGGCTCACATATTTCTGGTCAACAGAGTTCAGCCTCTGACTGTGTATATGGACCCAGAACATAGGTAAAGAAATGAAATGTAACTCTTTAATTTGATTTCTAATTAGTTCAGTTATGTTTTATTAGCTTTGAAGGCAGCAGTGAAGGTGGCATTACATAAGTAGAGGACTGAACCACCAATCAGCAGATGGGTGAATGGGAGATATAGGCAGGAAAATAGCTGATTGGCTGGGAGTGTCTTTGATTTGTATTTCTTAATTAGTCCACTGAGGAAGGTAGTTGTATTGAAACATATGCATTAATTTCTGTACCCTAGCTAGTTATGTCAGTTACCACCCATACTCCAACACATCTTGACATGGAAGTTCTTTGCATATTCATCATAACACTTTATGACCTGTGGTTCAGACTAGTGAATGTGGTAAGCTTCCTGAGTGCTGCATGAGCCTCATAAGGATGTAAGGACTCCTGAGGCAGGAAGTAAGTGAGTATGTTTCTGTAGAAATTCATTGTAGGATAAGTTTTCAACATATGTTTTATTTTCCTAACCTTAAAGTTAGGTAATTTTACATAGAGAGAGAGATACTTGTTAGTATTTTTTGAAGACAGCTTGTGCTGGCATCCTCATATATGCAGTTTTTTTTTCCATATAATCCACTTTTGCCCTTCAGGAACTATTAAGTGCAAAAAATGAGCTGAATGAGGAAAGGTTAATGAGCTTAATCTTAAAATGTGGGAAAACATTTTCTCTTCTCCATAACCAAGTTAATAAAGCCATTTGACTGACTCAGATGGTGATAAGAGGAAGAACATCCTCCCACAATTTAAGAATAATGCATGATATCTGCACTTGACAGAGGCATATTGAAGAATATTTGCTTTTCTACGCACTTTCAACAATGAACGGTGCTTGTGGCTTTAGCTTGTAAGTGGTTAATCTTTCCTGATAGGCAGCCATTGTTGGCACCTTAAGCCCTTGCATGACCCTGAGTTTTGTGGATCTGGAACAGACTGATGTTTTCTTCTGTAAGGACTATAATTAGCTGGTTTATTATAGATAGTTGTTTGTGGGCTGGTAAATCCTTCAATAGAGTAATTTGAATTTACATTTGGGGCACAGTTACCTTGAACAGAGAACACAGCGTACCATATACCCTTCAGGGTTCTGTCAGAGTGAGGGAATTAGTCTCCACATGCAACAGCTTTAAATTTCTTTTCTTTAATTCTGTTTATCTCTTCTTGTACCTGAGCACAACTATTAATTGAAATTTGTTGGATTATGTTTTAGGTATGAGGAACTGCAGTATTTGATATGTGAACAGACAGACATGAATCCAGTAAATCAATTGTTGTTGTATGATAAGAAACACTTAAGTGACGTGGTGGCACCAGACCAACCAGCATCATCATACCCGTCAACTACTCCACGGACACCGCTTGTTCTCTTTTCCAAACAGGATGATGATATTACTCTCACCCTTCCAGAAACACCAGGTGAGTTATAGTAGAGCCTGTGATAAGCTGAAAATAGAAACCATAAAAAAATGTAATTTTTAGTATCATAAAATCTTAAGGGGCCCATTTTCAGGGTTCCTGCAGCCTCAGAATTGCACTATAGATCAGTAGAATAGAAAAGATGGACTCCTTTAGAGTGGGAAGTTCTTGGAGAAGATTGTACTACAATGCTACAGCTTCACTGAAGGTGGCTTTTTACTTGCATCATAACCACAAGCAGGCAGAGTTCAGTGACATCAGAAATTTTCATAAGTTCCATTTACAGCATAAAATTTTGTTTTTGGTATATGGGGCATTTGTATGAGAGACCTGAGAATATAGAACTCCCCAGTATGGTTAAGTTATGGAATGTTACATATAGATTCTTCTCATGTGGTCAGAAACCCCATACTGACTTTGGAGGGGGCCAAAACCCTCTGACAGTACAGTGAAAATTTGCCAGAATTCACTACTCTTTGACATCCATCTGTCCTATTACAGCAGCTTTGCTCAACCTTGCTGTCTTCTTCTTAGCCAATCAGCAACTGCCTTGGCCATAGTATCATCATTGGATCCAAGTTTGTGGCTCATGTTTCCTGTATTCCTCAGATTTTGCTGACTTCAAGCCTGTGGTAGTTCAAAACTACCTAAGGGAGTTTGTTTTTGACCACAACTGACATTCTAGTTAGCAGAAAACCCCTGGGACTTGGCCTTGAGGGGAAGGGGATATTCTTTCATGGATTCTATTTTTCTGTCATGCAAATTGGATGTCAAGAGTGCCTTGTAAACAGAGCCTTGTTACCTGAGTCATAGTAGGGCAATTAAGAGATTCCTGTTGCCATTCAACACCTCAACCAGTGTACAGTGTTACATTGGGGGATGCAGGTCTACCCAGAGGTATCTACACAGGTACAAGGTATTACAAGTTAGATGTTACATGGCAAATGCAGACAGCATACATAGATATAAGAAGTTGTATGGGAGTAAAGAATGTTCAGGAAAGGGGCCCCACAAGTGGAAAACTCCCTATCCATACAGTACAAATAGATAATTACATCACTATATTGCTGTACCTGTGGTCATGGTTGATGGAGGTGGCCAGTTTCCCGTGTGCTTCAGGAACTCCAAAGAAGGGGTTTCTGAGGCAGTTTCCTGTGTGCTGCGTGAGGTCCTTAGAAGGGGTTTCTGAGGCAGGAAAGTAATAGTACTGTATGTGTAGTAGTATAGTATGTACTGTATATGAATGTAATTGATTGTAATTTTGAATTTTTTTTTAGCTCAAATCCATGCTTCCTTTATTCTTTTGAATGATTAATGGGATGTACCTTTCAGGTGTGTAGGAATTTATAGTCACTTTCCCTCATTTTCATTGACTTGCTTCTTGATTCTATTGTCTCTATAGCTTGATTCAATTACAGAAAATGAGTTTTTGATAAGATAAGTTTTGTGTACTTGAATGGTGTTAGATGTGGAAACTATTTAATGTTTTCTTCCCAACTCAGTTTTATTTTTATTCTGGTTTATTGTTTGTCATGTTAACAGTGAAAGTTGATGATTTCTAGCTTCTTGAGGGTTGTATTATACCACCCATTAGGGTTGGTAATGGTTAGGTTCAAGGGAAACTTAGCACATTATTCCTCATCTTAGATGAACTTAAAACATAGTTGGATGATTTAACAGACTAACATGTGAGAGAGAATGATAACTGCTTTTCTGTGGTTTGGCTTGCATTTATATGTTGTCCAGTATCATGTTTTGATATTGTGAGGGAGGATGTTTTCTGAGCTCATTCACTTGGCAAAACTATATCTATTTGTCTATTATACTTGATCACCATTTCCCATGTCAGCGAGGTAGTGCCATGAAACAGACAAAGAATGGCCCACCCACTCATATACGCATATATATATACATAAATGCCCAGACATGCACATATGCATACATAAACATATACATATCAACATATACACATATACATATACTTACACATACACAGACATATACATATATACACATGTACATATTCATGTTTGCTTGCCTTCATCTATTCCTGGTGCTACTCCGCCTCACAGGAAACAGCATCACTACCCCTACTTCAGCGAGGTTGCACCAGGAAAACGGACAAAAAAGGCCATATTCATTCATACTCAATCTCTAGCTGTCATGTGTCATGCCCCAAAACCACAGCTCCCTATCCCTATCAGGCCCTACAGACCTTTCTATGGTTTACCCCAGATGTGTCACATTCCCTGGTTCAGTCCTCTGACAGCACATTGACCCCGGTATACCACATCGTTCCAATTCACTCTATTCCTTGCATGCCTTATCATCCTTAAAACTTTCTTTTCTTTAAATTGTTAAATATATTCCTTATTATTTGTTGTGAAAAAAACAAGTGGGTATGAAAAACACTCTTTCTTGTCAAGTTTCTTAACTCTACAATTGTAATGTTCTTGAATTTCTTGTTAAGTTTTTATAACTCTTGTACTGTGCTTAAGAAATAACTTTTTGATTATCTAACTGTTCTTTTCTAGCTGTGAAGTTTGGCAGTTTCCCAGCCCTAGTTAGTGTGGAGCATGATGCTGCAGTTGGGAAGTCCATGTGCTCTGTTGGTCATGCTATCAAACGCAAAATTGACTATTTCTCGAAATGTGTTCACCTGATAGAGTATAGTGTCTTCATGTTTATGTAAGTTCTTAACTTTAACACTTTTGGATGTGTTGTTGTGTACAGATACTTGTTACATAGGCTTAGGGTTTTGTTGCATATATTTTTATTTTGTGTTTTTATTGATTGTGTTTGTTAAATATTTTTGGTTTTGCGTAATGTTAGAGTAAGGTGGATATGATGATATGTCAACATTATTTGAATGGAGAAAAACTGGAGAAAGTGAAGTGTTTTAGATGACTGGGAGTGGACATGGCAACAAGTGGAACCATGCAACTGTGAGTGAGTCATGGGATGGGTGAGTGGGCAAGGTTCTGGGAGCACTGAAAAATGTGTGGAATGAAGATAAGTGTCTGGAAGGGTTAAAATGGGTATGTTTGAAGGTATTGTAGTCCCGACAACATTATTTGGATGCAGGATTATTCTTCTGCTTTGCTGGCATTGTAAATACAGTGTTATGAAATACTTGTTTTCAGTATTGTCATATTTGCTCTATTATTACTCATTTTTCAAAATAGAAATTATCTTTTCATCTCTTCTGAGATGTTATAACTTTCGAGGAAATCTTTGTGCAGTGATTAGTGTTATCATATAGCCCAACAAAAATAGGTACAATTGAATATAAAAAAGATCATGTTTCAAAGACCTGTAAACTTCCAAAATCCTTAGTGCAATGCATACAAATTTCTTTTGATGTTTGTAAAAGGTTTTAGATATGTATTTACATATATTACAAACAAGTAATGTTTACACCTGCATTAGGTATACAAAACACTCAGTTAAAGTTGTAGTGTATGCAGACCCCAATTTGCAGTTGAGGTATTTAAAAGATCCATAGAACTTTGAAATACAAAATACTGTATTGCTTGGGCCTAAGGATTACAGAGTTTCAGTATTATATCTGTGCCTTAGTAGTCAGTCATTCTGCTTTTATGGAATAGGATATCTTGTGCCTTTATAACTTTCTTTGTCAGACTGTAGAAATTTGTTTTCAGAGAGTCTGTTTTCTTTCAGAGAGGTGATTGTGCAAGAGTTGACAAGTCTGAAGAATCAGATGGGTCATGTACAAGCCCTGACATCAGCTGTTAGTGATCGGTTTAGTCAATTGGTTGCCAATCATCGTAGATTCCTTATGCTGACACAGATGTGTGGTGGCACCCAAGAAACTTTTACACAGCCTTTAAGGGAACGTTTAGAAGATTTTGTTAATAATAAAGTTGATACAGAGAAAGCTGTAAGTAAATGCTAGTAATTTTATGCTTTACCACATTCTCAGTCCTAACCAGCAAAATTTTTATCAAAACTTTAACTCTTTCAGTTTTGTCATTGCTTGACGTGGTGCATATACACACACACTCATGAAGCCTATATAGATATATTATCAAACTCTCTTATCTTTACCTTTGGTTAGTCACTTGTAGCTCTTCATACTAACTACACTTGCACCTGTTCATGACTAGTTGTCTTGGAGTTTTTCAGGTTAGCTGTTGAAACACTTTGGTATTCACAGTTGTTGCAGTTGGTGATAGAAGAGAAAGAACACTACTCATTTATCTTCTGCATGTCATATGATGTGGCTAATGATTGGTAGCAGGGGGTGAAACCCTCTCATCTTGTATTATCATATTATGAAATAAAGAACAGGAGGAGCCTAGTAAGGATTTGTTCTTGAAAGCTAATTGCTGGTGTAACCAGGGTGAAGGTAATGGTGAGATATTGTAGGTTTTATGTTTGATGAGGGAAACCTGGATTTTCTGGCTCTAGGCAGAAGAGAGTTGAAGGAGAAGTGGTTAAAATGGTTTTGGAATTTGGAATGTCGAGGGAAAACGAGGAATGAGACTTAAAGAATTATATGTGGGACTGTATTAAAGTATGCTAGAAATTGAGTTAAGGATTGATGTGGACTTGAATGAAAACAAAATAAGAGAAGTGGGTGATTATCATTAGTTATGATTTTGATTGTGAGAGAAGCTGAAAGGAATGGAGCTAGGTGGTCATTTGCAGTCTTGATGCAAGGGATTGAATCTTGGTGCCAGCAGATTTGAATGCAGATGTGGGTACATGTAGGTATTTGCAGGGGAAGAGTGCAAGTGATTGGGAGCACTATAAGAGAGTGTGACAGGAGATTAAGAGATGGATATTTGAGCTGAAAAGGAAGGCAAATGAAAGATGGAGGAGAGAGTATCAGTAAACTCCAGAGAGATGCACAAAATGTTTTGGAATGTGGTGAGTAATGTTAGAACAAGAGAATGGTTGGGAACAATATTTAGGAGTTTGGATAGGAAAGTGGTTAACAGACAAAATAGTTATGGAGAAGAATTGGAATGACAATTTTGATAGACTGTTAAATGTTTTAAATGATAGGGATGCATATGCAGTGTGGTTAGAAGGAGGTGTTATATTGATCAGGAATGGTATGGTGGCCAATTATGTTTTGGGATGAAGTGTGGTAAAGTATCAGGAGTGGATGGAATTGCGGTTGGGTATCTCAAGAAAGGGGTGACTGTTATTAATTAGTTAGTCTGGGTTTTCAGCGTAAGTGTGGCTAAAGCAGATACAGGGATGTCTCAGTTCACACACATTTGATTTATACAATTTTTAAGATAATATGCATGGTTTATTTAGTTTTTTAATTTATGCGGGCTTAAGTATGGAATAATCTAATCATCATTGGAATGGCAGCTCAGTGGTGTGGTGTTGCCAGCACTGTGTAAGATGGGTGCATACGCGTGGCACAGGTAGAGTCTATAGTTATGGAATGCTAAAGTATTTTGTGCTATAGTATACTGTATATTGCTTATTGCCTCATGCATTATACCACCAAAGCATTTTTTTAAGTTCTGGTTCCAGTGGTGCCAAGAAACAAGGCCATCACCATTGCTGATATCAAGCTTGCCCATGGACTTGATGAATGTATTTCACAGACTATTCGTGAAAGTGCAGATATCAAGGAGGGTGCCAAGAGTGGGACATTAATCATTGCCCCCAGACCTTGTATTCCCAAAGTCCAGTTATGGAGAATGAAATGAACGTATTTTTTAGTATTTTATTACCTGGTATGTGTATACGGTAATTTTTTACTGATACTGTCATATTGATAACAGAATCCCCTAACCTCCATCACTTACATTATTTGATATATGCAACCATTTTTAATCACATAATTATTGCCTAAATCAAGAGGTCACCATATAACAGTTTCAACTGCACAAAATAGTACACTTAGAACAATCACTCAACAACTTTACAATGAAACGAAGATCAGTGCTATGCAACAGCACTAGAGCCCTCCCATCCAAACCATTCAGTAACTAGTCACCTGGCACTCACTGCTATGCAACAATAGTAGAGCCCTCCCATCCAAACCATTCAGTAACTAACCACCAACTCCAGGTAGAAATAAGAAGCTGATTTATCCCTATCTCATACTTCAGTAAACTCTACTCACAGATCTTCTCCCCCAAATGAATATAACACTGACAAAACCAAAACACACTGAAGTAACCCTGCAAGAACTAAACATCCGACCTCCTAACACTGTTTTAAACTCTAGCCCACCAGACATACATTCATCAGAAACCCAAACTCCCAAGATACACCCAAGTCACATTATCTTGCTCAGGCTATGGACATCACCCTTCACTATAATGCTACAAACACCGTAGAAGGCACTGAACACTTACTGCTCATTTGCCCTGGAACTCTCTGCACATAGATGCACATGCAACATCACAACACTTTATGACCAGTGACTCTGACTGATGGATGCGGACGGTTTCCTTAATGCTGCAGGAGCCTTATGTGGATAGAAGGGACTCCTGTTGGCTTCAGGAGTGGTAGAAGATATGTAGATCAGGTAACTGCTTTGAAGAATGTGTGCAAGAAACACTTAGAGAAACAAAAGGACTTTTATGTTGTATTAATGGATCTGGTAAAAGCCTAAGATAGGGTAGGATAGAGATGCTCTGTGGAGGTGGTGCAAATATGTTTTGTGAGAGGAAAGCTGCAAGAAGCACTGAAGGGTTTTTCTCAAGAGAGGAAGCATGTGTGTGAGTATTAAAGAGGATGGTGAGTGGTTCCAGGTGAAAGTAAGTCTGCAGCAGACGTGTGTTATTAGTATGAAGTCTGTTCGGCGTTGGGGTGCATGGGAGATGAGTCAGTTGTTGTTTGATGAAGCCAAGATGTGAATTAACCTCGAGCAGGTGGAATCCAACAACACCCTTCCTCCCCACATTTATAGTACACATATTAATGGCTTTTTTATATTTGCATGAATTAATGAAAAACAATCAAATCTATTGGAAAATAAAACCCCTCATACAAGAGGAATGACTACAAAAGTAGGCATCTAAATCTGGCACTGCATCAAGATGAGATGAGTGTACTATTGTTGACAGTCTGTGGGTGATTGAGATGCATGATAAAATTTTCAGCTTTGGTGGTAGACTGCTAGTGACTCCTGTGGATAATTAGTGGAAGCAAACATCATCTAGGATATTGAATGATGATGGGATTCAATAAAATGTTATATGACATGGAACTATATTGCCTTAACTTGACATATGAAACATGGAGCAGTGAAAGAGTTGATATTCTCTCCACATTATGGACAATCATTATCAGTTACTATTTTGCTGAGTTACTGTGTACTGATATTTTCAAAATGTTTTTCACATGATAAAGGATACATTATATAAATTTAGTTCAAAAGATGATTAACATCTCATGTATTTTGAATTCACCCTGTATTTCATATCTTTCTGATGCCTTACAGCATACAGAATTTCACCTTTTTTTTTTTAGGTAATTCTCCTCTAATGTATTATTACTTGATTTGAATTACCATTAAAGCTGAGTGGTTTGAAACTGTACTGTATTTGCTATTAAATGATTGTGATGGCATCCTAGGAGTCCTCACAACCTGGAATTGAGAGGCTAGAGGAGCTGGTGAATAGGGCAAGTGATGAAGATAAGGTGGTGAGTGTGAAAATTTATGATAGTAATTAACTGAAGCAACATAGCACAGATCCTGAGCACAGGCACTTCATTACTCTGAACAACAAGTGGTAAAGCAGTCACATATGTATCATCACTTTATTGAAGGTGGGACTGATGGGGCAGACACTGTTTGGGATTTCCAGGTAGTTACTTTTATTCTGTAATTCTATAGTTTTCTTATTGTTTTTCTTGTTTTGTCATTAATTTTTACTTTGATATTTTCCTCTGAGATAAATGTAGTTTTGTTCAGAATTCTTTCAAGACATATGAGTGTCATTTTGCTGGAAAAGATGACTTTGAGTTCTTGTAGGATATGATGTGTTTGGTTTGTTTCCAGCCCTAGCTAGATTAAGGCAGATGACACATTAGTAACAAGAAGGTCTCATACACAAGGATAGAGGTAAAATGTTAAGGACATGAGATTAAGAGCTTATGATGTTCATGGTGTAAGAGAAGGATACTTACTTATGAGAGCCTATGACATTATTTTGCCTTGGGTGATAGCTTGCGCATAATGCTCACTGCATAGCTTGCCTGAGTTGTGGAGCTGCCTTCTGCTGCCACTGTTCTTTTGTAATCATTGGTTCTTGGTTGATCTGATGTGTTCCTCAACAACCCAAATAATTTTTAAGATTTGGATGCTTATTCCTGAGATGTTCCTTAATTTCCTAAATAAAACTTTATAGCCACTCCATTTGTCTTGCATGGCAAGGGGTCTAGTGCAGTTGCATAGAATTGAGTGGTGAGCATGTTGACATGCGACTATAGTGGGAGGAGCTTTGTATCATTATGAAGGTGTTCAGAGTTTGTGGTTGCAATGCAGCTGGTGATTGTTCTGAATGCACTATTTTGTTTGATTTGTAGCTTTGTTGTACAGATGATCCCCAACCTATGATGGGGTTACATTCCGATGAACCCATGGTAAGTTGAAAATATCGTATGTCGAAAATATTTATTACATGTAATACAGTTGTTTACACTCATGGTCATGTGACTGACTGGAATCTGAGCTTGCTACTACTGCGCAGCACCATGAGACTATTGCACCACATATTGCTAGCCCAGGAAAAGATCAAAGTTCAAAATTCAAAGTATTGTTTCTACTGAATGTGTATCACTGTTGCACCATCTTAAAGTCAAAAAGTCATAGTTCAAACCATCATAAGTTGACGATCATCTGTATCTATTTTTATGAAAGTGGAAGACCACATAGGTCAGGCATAGTTTAGAATGAAGTGGATGAATTGTTTGTAAAGGATGTTGAAGGATTCATTTTCTTATCCAACTCTGGTGCAAGTCAGTGTTGTTAGGGTATTTGGTACATGTGCTGCTTTTCTGTTGATGTTAAGGTTTGGGAGCAAATGTCATGTCATGTGTGTCTTATGTGATGTCCAGAATGGATGGTATCTTGCTCAGCGAGAGAGATTATCCACTCAAGGTAACTAGAGATGCAGACATTCTTTTCTGGATGAGCTTTTGTTCCAAATGTGTGATGTAGAACTGCATGTTTGATGTTATGTGACTGTGAGGTCTTTTGCATATAAAAGGATCTTCATGTTGAGGTTTGCCTGCTGCAATGAGAGGTTATGTAGGAAGAGAATGATGGGAGTTGGAGAAAGAACTGCTCCCAAGGGAAGTCCATTGTAGAATTTAAGTGATTCAAAGTATGAGTGACATTGGCATGGCAGCTGGATGTGAAGTTGGCCAACCACTAATTGTCATTAAAACAAGTATCATGTACTTTTTGTGTGAGGATGTGTCTGAGGAGTGTTAAATCCTTTGTTTTCTATTGCCACTAGTCACTGCTGTACAGGAGGGGGAGTTGTGGTTGGATCAGTCCATCTATGATGTATTGTATGAGCTTAGTGTGTAATATAATGGTAAAGTTTTTGGGTCTGAATCCATGCTGTGTGGGTACGATTGGGAAATTTTATTCACTTCTGTTGTGGATCATTTTTTTTTGCTGTCATATCCACTCCCAGGTATCAAAAGCACTCATCTTCCTCCAAGTTCTTTCCATTCAGACATGTACTCCAAATAATCTGTGTTTCTTCATTGCTAAATTTAATAACCTTGCTTTTATTCACATTTGCTCTAAAATTTCTTCTTTCACACAGTTTCTTGCTTGAATTTGCCACCAGTGCCTTGTTATAGGCAAAAAAAATAACTTACCAGTGATGCCCCCAAGCCCCCCACCACCATCCACACACACACACACACACACACACACACACACACACACACACACACACACACACACACACACCCCAAATCACCCCTCACAACCCCCCACCTCAGCATACTGTATGCCTGCTTCTCTCTCCAGTACTCTTGCATGTACCTCCCTGACCATCCAATCCATTTTTCTTCATTCAATTCCTTTAGGTTTTATTCTGTCTGTATGTAAATTATATCAAGTCTATTTGCATGCGCTCTTTGGCTTCCCCTTACTCTGTCATTTTGCTGACTCAGGTGTCATCTCTAAAGATTTAAACTATTTTTGTTTACTTCCCTGTCTGTGTCTTATATCTTAATGATAAACAATATTGAGGTTAAAGCTGGTCCATATGGTATACCAGATAGAAAATCTTAATCAGACATGTTCCATTTAATACTACTCTGAATTTTCTTTTTGTTAGAAATTCCCTGATCCGTCTTATATCATACTTCTGATATCTTGTTTCATTTTTCCTTCTTATAGAATCTTACAGTTTAATTCGTTAGATGCCCTTGCAGTGTCGAGAAAAACAGTATTCATTCTCTTTCTTCACAGTAGTTCCAAAAATATTTGTTTAATGGACCAGTAGTTGAGTTTGTGTGCATTTCCCTGGTACAAGTGTGCATTGCTATTTCTATATGTGGTTTTATATCAAGTGTTTTGATGTTTTATTTTTGTTACTCTCACATACTTTAAGTATATTAGGTGTTAGTTCGCTGGTCTCATTTACTTTGATATTAGATTAGACCCCCTTTGTGTATTGGTGTTAATTGTGCTGATCTATGAATATCTACACTATTTTGATGTAGGCTTTAACTCATATCAGCATCACTAGTTTACTGTAGTCATCATCTCTTTGTTTTAAGAAAAATAGCCAATATAATCTGTCACTGTGCTCTAAGTTTATGTCTTGTTTTAATTGTCATTTAAGGATAGAAGGTATGATGTGTTTGGAGTAAGAGTGATACATTTATCAGATGGAAAAATGTGGGAGGAGGGTAGTGACCGAGAGTACATGGATGTGATATAGATTGAAAGAGGTTGTGTGGAAAGGTGTGGAAGAAGGTAATATGTGGAAGACTAAGGAGGTCATAACCCTTTTACTGCGACAAAGAGTTTAGGAAGATGTTACAAGATATGGAGGAAGATAAATATGTTTGTATATGTGTATCCAAAATGGAAACAAAAGTAGATAGAGATGAAATAATCTAGGAAAAACTAAACTTGCATGTAGGATTTTATGGTGGGAAGAACATATTTGGAGAGGACTTGGGAAGATGTGTGTGTGTGTGTGTGTGTGTGTGTGTGTGTGTAAGGAACCTTGGGGATTTCTTCACTGAGGCCTTCTTCTGGGCTGAGTTTATGTCTCGTATAAGTACTCTTGAGATCCTGCTAGCTTGGACTCCTTGTACTTAAAGTGTTTTTGGATTAGTTCCAAGAGAGACTCATCCATCAATCAGTTGCAAGGGATTGAAATTCTCTTTTGTATCACTGTCTTGCCAGCATGACCCACCATTTTGACCATAGAACTTCTCATCATATGCTCATCTTTTTATTTATGCATTTTGTGCAGCCCCATTGTATTCCTCAGCTATGATTGACAATTATTTGGGTAAGATTTTCCTCTTTGACAGTTGTATTATCCCTGGCACATTAAGAGCTTAGGTGTGGTTAGGAGTATATATGAGGAAAGATAGTCTTTTAGTTTTATGTAAGGAAATTGAAACATCAGGCAGAGGAGGATGTTGAGACTCATAGCTAAGGAATATTGATTTTTTTTTTTTTTTTTCCCAAAAGAAGGAACAGAGAAGAGGGCCAGGTGAGGATATTCCCTCAAAGACCCAGTCCTCTGTTCTTAACGCTACCTCGCTATCGCGGGAAATGGCAAATAGTATGAAAGAAAAGAAAAGAAGAATAAGTAAAACCAGTTTATGGAAATCCTAGTGGTACTTGAAGATAAAAGCTTTTACATTGAACAGAAAGATACACACGACTATAAGAGGAACTTTATGGAGTCCACAAAATGTCAGAATTTAACAAGGTTGTGTTTTAATGCAAAAGGTAGAAATTTTTTTCCATATTGTTATGTTGATATGATGACTAAGATGATGCATATTTGCATGTACAGTAGTAAAACATGTACAGAACTCAAGTAACTAAACTCTGCAAAGCTTCTTTATAGAGAGGTAAATACCTTTAGTGATTTGTGGAATACTGTAACTCCTTTGTAAAGCTTTTTTATAGAGAGGTAAATATCTTTAATGATTTGTGGAATACTGTAACTGCTTTTCATAATTACAAATTTTTAAAATTATTTTGTGAATTTTCTTTTATATGCTGACTTATCTTATTGATTTTTGAAGACTTATGATTTTACCATGTGTATTATGATTTGTCTTTATTTACCTTCTATTGTTCATTTTGCCATAAATATAATTATTGATACATGGTACCTAAGCTCTCTATTTATTCTTATTTTACAGAATTTTTTGTTTCTTGAAAAAGTGTTCACCCCATTTTTTACAAGTTTGTGGGCTTATGATGTATAAGTTAGAATACAGAGTAAACATATTACATATGAATAGCTTTTCATAACAATAGACAGTAGAAAAGATTTGATAAGATGTGCTGTGTACTCAAAATTATTTTTTAATGAGTCATTTATTTTTTTTGAGAAGATTATGTATTCTTGATGATGAATATAGATGTATTGTTTTGAAGTCCCTTGTTGTTCAGAACCATCACCATGTGGCACCTAAACCTGGATCATGATATTCTACAATATATAATGAAAAAATAGTCTTGTAAAGTTTGCATTTTGTGTATTTCTATATTTGATGATATGATTAGGTTGCACAGACTATGTTATTTTTTATAGGTACGTGACTCTTTGAATGCTATAGTGCCTGTGGTAAACCAGCTCTATGAAAGAGTAGTAGTTGGGGCACAACTTCGTCGCCAGTGGGAGCAGGTAAGGAGTGATGCTGCAGCAGTAGAGCGAGCACCGAACAAGGCTGCAACGCATGTTACTAAACTACGGGAGTCATGGCAGCATCTTCTAAGAGACAGAGCAGCAAGAAGTAAGTTATGCAATAAAATCATTCAGTAGAAATTTCAAGACAAAAAGCCTGAGGTAAACAGTGATACTTGCTTTTATGAAGTTACTTTCTGCTGAAAAGTTTTGCTTAGCTCATTCCATAAAATTTCTATCTATCTATCTATCTATCTATGTCTCTGATGCTTGTTCCTAATGGAACTCCTTCAAAGGAGTGGCCACAGCAACAGCCTCCATAACTAAAGAACTCCAGTGCCACTTAACCGTTAGTGCCTCACCCTTAACAGGCCACTACCAAAGGGCAAGTATAACACAGTGCTTGCAGAGGCTCCTATCTAGTGTTTTTAATGACTACTATCTCATGCTCCTACCTACTGCTTCTACCTATTTTTTCTACCTAGTAATCCTGCCTAAATGTTCTTACCATCTACTTCTATCTACTGCTCCTACCATTTTGCCAAAAGGCAGGGCTGGCACATAGTGCTCACACCAGGAAAATCTACGAGTTATGAAGAATGAGCTGTCTGAGTTGTATTGTCAGGTATTATATATGACAAGGAGAGTTTGTGTGTTTGTAGACAGAATGCTAGTAGTCCACATGTTAGTGAGGTAGAAAGAAAAGACAGCTACCTGGGTTAGAGGAGTGGAACTTGACAACCACTAAAGTGCTGGCTCACTAAGCAGATGTCACTTTTCTCCTTGACATTATATCTCTAACCTTTACATTTGGTGCAAATAGCATTTTGAAAATCATAGGGAGGTAACCATCATGTAGTGTTCCATAGAGACATTTTCCATGCTATTCACTTAAGCCTCACCCACACTTTTTATTTCTGTGCATAATGCTAATTTGATCCGTGAAGTTTAAGAGTATGTAGTATGAAAGAAAAGGAATCTCAGGTGTCAGCTTTGACCAAACACATTTGAATTGAAACACTAACCACAGAGCTGCTTAAAATTTTTCTGTGTATCAAAGTATCTTATTAATCTAGGAGGCTTACTTTCAGAGTCCTTGAAATAAGTTTCATGTAGATTAGTTGGTTTAAAGATTGAAGGGTGAAGAATTAAAACCATTAATTATTTTTTTGCATTTCATTCCTCTATCAGCACTGACCTTTAATGATGAGCAGTTTCACTTGTTGGAGAAGATGAAGATGAAGGAGACAGCAAAAAGTTTGGAGACTTTGCTGGCTTCTGTCACTGCTACTTTGCATCACACAACAGATAATCTTGCAGATTGGTGCAAGTGAGTGGTTATCAGTACTATTTTGTTATGCTATTAACAATGTGATTCAAAGCACTAGAAAAGTTACTTACATTTAGTCTCAACAATGAGAGAGCTGAGGATACCAAGGGCTTGAATTAACCAAACTGACAATAAGAGTTTTCTTTAATATTTGGTAAGCTTTTTTTTTTTTTTTTTTCTTCAGCACTGGTATGTGATGTGTGGTAAGTGAATTTGAATGGGAAAGTTAATGCATAAGGCACCCTGTTTCAATGGAAGGAATGGTCAAGGCCTTGTAGGTGATCATAGAAGAGTATATGAAGTTTGTGAATTTCTTGTATTGCTTAGTGTGTTGAAATGATATAAAGTGGTGGATTATATAAAGAGGAAAAAGCAGTTTTTGTAGATAGTGGAATGAGCACTTTAGGTGAAAGTTGAGGTCCAGTATTATTGTTTCATAATTGTCATGTATCTTAGATTTAAAGCTGTAACCATATGTACAATGCCAGAAGATAGGATTTATGAAATGGATAGAGGGAGGGAGTCAGGCTTGAGAATGACGGATGTGAGTTACAATGGTTTATTAGATTTGTCATATGTTGCAGACACTGATAAAATACTTTGTAAAGGTAAGTAGAAATGTTAAAGTGTAATTGAAAGTGGGGAATAGCTTCTTGAGTTTTATGCTGGATAAAGGATTTGCGATTGGGAATACTTGGTTTAGAAAGTATCTACATAAGTATGTGTGGATGAATGGAATTGGGGTTAGCGGGGATTATTGTATTATATAATAATTCACAGATATAGAAAAGAGAGGTTTTTGCTTATGAGTGTACTGTGAGGGGCAGCAAGTAGGATGCCTTATCATTTTCTGGTGAAGGTGAGCATGAACCACTTTTCTTCTCTTCTTAGCACTTCCTCATTAAGGAAGGATATAGTGAGCTGTTATGAAGAAAAAATAAAAAAAAAGAAAAGAAATAGAATGTATGAGAAAATATAGCCATGTTGATTGCATTTGTATTCTTAAATTGCCCATTAGGGGAATGGTCACAAGATGCATGAACACAAACGATCACCCACCTCTCGTAATCCACTTTCATTTCACCCTCATCAAGTCACATCACACATTTCCACAACTTATTTAGCAGAAGTGTCAACTCCTTCGTTGTTCTTTCTCTTACACTAATCCCAGAATATATACCTAGTACATTTCCAAACCACTCAGTGAAATCAGTTAATGCTTGTTTATTTTTTTTTTTTATTATACTTTCTCGCTGTCTCCCGCGTTTGCGAGGTAGCGCAAGGAAACAGACGAAAGAAATGGCCCAACCCCCCCCCATACATATGTATATACAAACGTCCACACACGCAAATATACATACCTACACAGCTTTCCATGGTTTACCAAAGACGCTTCACATGCCCTGCTTCAATTCACTGACAGCACGTCAACCCCGGTATACCACATCGCTCCAATTCACTCTATTCCTTGCCCTCCTTTCACCCTCCTGCATGCTCAGGCCCCGATCACACAAAATCTTTTTCACTCCATCTTTCCACCTCCAATTTGGTCTCCCTCTTCTCCTTGTTCCCTCCACCTCCGACACATATATCCTCTTGGTCAATCTTTCCTCACTCATTCTCTCCATGTGCCCAAACCACTTCAAAACACCCTCTTCTGCTCTCTCAACCACGCTCTTTTTATTTCCACACATCTCTCTTACCCTTATGTTACTCACTCGATCAAACCACCTCACACCACACATTGTCCTCAAACATCTCATTTCCAGCACATCCATCCTCCTGCGCACAACTCTATCCATAGCCCACGCCTCGCAACCATACAACATTGTTGGAACCACTATTCCTTCAAACATACCCATTTTTGCTTTCCGAGATAATGTTCTCGACTTCCACACATTCTTCAAGGCCCCCAGGATTTTCGCCCCCTCCCCCACCCTATGATCCACTTCCGCTTCCATGGTTCCATCCGCTGCCAGATCCACTCCCAGATATCTAAAACACTTCACTTCCTCCAGCTTTTCTCCATTCAAACTCACCTCCCAATTGACTTGACCCTCAACCCTACTGTACCTAATAACCTTGCTCTTATTCACATTTACTCTTAATTTTCTTCTTCCACACACTTTTCCAAACTCAGTCACCAGCTTCTGCAGTTTCTCACATGAATCAGCCACCAGCGCTGTATCATCAGTGAACAACAACTGACTCACTTCCCAAGCTCTCTCATCCCCAACAGACTTCATACTTGCCCCTCTTTCCAAAACTCTTGCATTTACCTCCCTAACAACCCCATCCATAAACAAATTAAACAACCATGGAGACATCACACACCCCTGCCGCAAACCTACATTCACTGAGAACCAATCACTTTCCTCTCTTCCTACACGTACACATGCCTTACCTCCTCGATAAAAACTTTTCACTGCTTCTAACAACTTTCCTACCACACCATATATTCTTAATACCTTCCACAGAGCATCTCTATCAACTCTATCATATGCCTTCTCCAGATCCATAAATGCTACATACAAATCCATTTGCTTTTCTAAGTATTTCTCACATACATTCTTCAAAGCAAACACCTGATCAACACATCCTCTACCACTTCTGAAACCACACTGCTCTTCCCCAATCTGATGCTCTGTACATGCCTTCACCCTCTCAATCAATACCCTCCCATATAATTTACCAGGAATACTCAACATTCATATATATATATATATACATATATATTTTTTTTTTTTTTTTTTTTTTTTTTTTTTTATACTTTGTCGCTGTCTCCCGCGTTTGCGAGGTAGCGCAAGGAAACAGACGAAAGAAATGGCCCAACCCCCCCCCCCCATACACATGTACATACACACGTCCACACACGCAAATATACATACCTACACAGCTTTCCATGGTTTACCCCAGACGCTTCACATGCCTTGCTTCAATCCACTGACAGCACGTCAACCCCTATATACCACATGACTCCAATTCACTCTATTTCTTGCCCTCCTTTCACCCTCCTGCATGTTCAGGCCCCGATCACACAAAATCTTTTTCACTCCATCTTTCCACCTCCAATTTGGTCTCCCTCTTCTCCTCGTTCCCTCCACCTCCGACACATATATCCTCTTGGTCAATCTCTCCTCACTCATTCTCTCCATGTGCCCAAACCATTTCAAAACACCCTCTTCTGCTCTCTCAACCACGCTCTTTTTATTTCCACACATCTCTCTTACCCTTACGTTACTTACTCGATCAAACCACCTCACACCACACATTGTCCTCAAACATCTCATTTCCAGCACATCCATCCTCCTGCGCACATCTCTATCCATAGCCCACGCCTCGCAACCATACAGCATTGTTGGAACCACTATTCCCTCAAACATACCCATTTTTGCTTTCCGAGATAATGTTCTCGACTTCCACACATTTTTCAAGGCTCCCAAAATTTTCGCCCCCTCCCCCACCCTATGATCCACTTCCGCTTCCATGGTTCCATCCGCTGACAGATCCACTCCCAGATATCTAAAGCACTTCACTTCCTCCAGTTTTTCTCCATTCAAACTCACCTCCCAATTGACTTGACCCTCACCCCTACTGTACCTAATAACCTTGCTCTTATTCACATTTACTCTCAACTTTCTTCTTCCACACACTTTACCAAACTCAGTCACCAGCTTCTGCAGTTTCTCACATGAATCAGCCACCAGCGCTGTATCATCAGCGAACAACAATTGACTCACTTCCCAAGCTCTCTCATCCCCAACAGACTTCATACTTGCCCCTCTTTCCAGGACTCTTGCATTTACCTCCTTTACAACCCCATCCATAAACAAATTAAACAACCATGGAGACATCACACACCCCTGCCGCAAACCTACATTCACTGAGAACCAATCACTTTCCTCTCTTCCTACACGTACACATGCCTTACATCCTCGATAAAAACTTTTCACTGCTTCTAACAACTTGCCTCCCACACCATATATTCTTAATACCTTCCACAGAGCATCTCTATCAACTCTATCATATGCCTTCTCCAGATCCATAAATGCTACATACAAATCCATTTGCTTTTCTAAGTATTTCTCACATACATTCTTCAAAGCAAACACCTGATCCACACATCCTCTACCACTTCTGAAACCGCACTGCTCTTCCCCAATCTGATGCTCTGTACATGCCTTCACCCTCTCAATCAATACCCTCCCATATAATTTACCAGGAATACTCAACAAACTTATACCTCTGTAATTTGAGCACTCACTCTTATCCCCTTTGCCTTTGTACAATGGCACTATGCACGCATTCCGCCAATCCTCAGGCACCTCACCATGAGTCATACATACATTAAATAACCTTACCAACCAGTCAACAATACAGTCACCCCCTTTCTTAATAAATTCCACTGCAATACCATCCAAACCTGCTGCCTTGCCAGCTTTCATCTTCCGCAAAGCTTTTACTACCTCTTCTCTGTTTACCAAATCATTTTCCCTAACCCTCTCACTTTGCACACCACCTCGACCAAAACACCCTATATCTGCCACTCTGTCATCAGACACATTCAACAAACCTTCAAAATACTCATTCCATCTCCTTCTCACATCACCGCTACTTGTTATCACCTCCCCATTTACGCCCTTCACTGAAGTTCCCATTTGCTCCCTTGTCTTACGCACCCTATTTACCTCCTTCCAGAACATCTTTTTATTCTCCCTAAAATTTACTGATAGTCTCTCACCCCAACTCTCATTTGCCCTTTTTTTCACCTCTTGCACCTTTCTCTTGACCTCCTGTCTCTTTCTTTTATACTTCTCCCACTCAATTTCATTTTTTCCCTGCAAAAATCGTCCAAATGCCTCTCTCTTCTCTTTCACTAATACTCTTACTTCTTCATCCCACCACACACTACCCTTTCTAAACAGCCCACCTCCCACTCTTCTCATGCCACAAGCATCTTTTGCGCAATCCATCACTGATTCCCTAAATACATCCCATTCCTCCCCGACTCCCCTTACTTCCATTGTTCTCACCTTTTTCCATTCTGTACACAGTCTCTCCTGGTACTTCCCCACACAGGTCTCCTTCCCAAGCTCACTTACTCTCACCACCTTCTTCACCCCAACATTCACTCCTCTTTTCTGAAAACCCATGCTTGTTTATGGATACCCAATAACCATTCAGCAATATGGATTCAGAGAAAAGTGGTCATGCTTAACAATTCTTTTAGATGGTTATGAAAGGATGAGTTCTGTTTTAGACAAGATGGGTGGTATGTGTGCCAGAAGGCATTTAATGCTGTGCCACACATGAGGGTGGTAAAGTGGCTGGATTTTCAAGCAGACATAAGGGGATGACTCCTCCAGTATATAGAAAATAATCGTATTGGAAGGGAATGTAGGGCACATATCAGAGGAGCTCTTCTTCAAGTGGGTTGGGGTAAACAGTGACATGCTGTAGTACTCACTCTTAGGGCCATTAATATTATTAATCTATTTTGATACCTTAACTAGAAGGGATGGATTCCTTTCTGAATATGTTTGCTGATGATGCTAAATTGTGTGAGAAGTAAGGAATGAGCAGAAATGGATCAACATACAAAGGAACCTAGACAAACTCTAGAGTTGGCAAGTTATATGGTTGTTGAAATTCAAATCAGATAGATGCAAATCAGTGAAATTGAGACTCAGCAGAAGAGGGCTCCATTAAGATAGCAGTCTCGCAGAAAACAAGCTGCAAAAATCTGTGTTACATACACTTGGGGGTCTACCCAATACTCAGTGTATGACCAGAACACCATGTCTTGAGAATTTTTAAGGAGTCATATTATCTATTAGTCATTACATAGATTCATGGAAAAGGAAATGTTGAATAAACTATTTGCAATTAATCCTAACCTAAATTGGAATATGTATATCATATTTGGTCACTACATTCAAAAAACATAAATATCCAAAGGACAGGTTCCAATGTAGGACAACAAAGTTAGTACCTTAGATAAGAGAATTAGATTACAGGAAGAGGTTTAAGTTCATAAATGTGCCCACCAATGAAAAAAAAGAATGGGAAACCTGTTTACAACCTTTAAGTTTCTGAATCATTTTGACTTATCAACAGTGATCAGTTCTTTGAAGATGCAAAGAAATAGTAACCAAAGGTCATTGTGAGATACAGGTGTATGAGTCAAGAAACATAACAGGAAAGATGTGAAGCAGTCCTTGAGTAGTATCTGAGTTGTGGATGATTGGAATAAGCTAAGGAATGAAACTGTAAATCCATACAGTATGCAGATGTTAAAAAAGTTGTTGATAGTAAAGGTAGTTCAAGAAATGGGAACCCTTGTGTGTGAATCTTCCTCCAAGAAATGGGGACCCATGTGTGTGAATCTTCCTCCCACATCAATAGTGTACAGATTGGTAATTACAAACACATATACTCACTCTTCTGATGCTGCAATATGTGGAAGAATTTTAAGCTACACATACCCTTCATTGGCAGAACAGTTTGTGGGACATACCACCTATATTAAACATGATATCAATGCCTTTTCTTACTCATTTGTTCCTAAAATCAAAAATTGTTCTAATCTTTAAAAAATGCAAATTCATTTTATGTCTTCCAGGGTTGCCAAAGTTCAACGTGTCCAGACTGAGATTGAAAAAGCTGACGTTGAGAAACATGAGGCACTCTTAAGCTCCTTCCAGGATACTCTCGGTGACACTGAAGATAGCTATCACCACACTCTTTCAGAGCTTTTGGCAGCCATCAAAGACAGAAAACTTCAGGATGATGCCAGACTCCAAATAGAGGTTACCAGTGAAGTCTTTATGCTTATTATTTCCATTCTTGTAATTTTTTGCACTTTGGTGTTCAGTGTAAGGCATTTTTGACCAGAGTGAGATGGATTACAAAAATTTCTTCATGTTTTGAATGATTGAATCTAATGGTGTGATAGGTCCCAGCTAACTAGGTTTTGGTTGACCTAAACATGTTCCTATCCAGATCCCCACACCTAACCACAGATGTCTGCAAATCTGAAGAGGTAGAGCTATACATTTAGGGTTTTCTTAATAAAGAGGAGACATTTAAGGAGGTCTAATGCTCATTTTGCTGATTGGAAAGTAGCTGCAACAAAACTTTACAATCTTTTGAAAATCAATTTCTTTACTTTTAGTTTCATTCATGCTTAGGGATGATCAGCTGTGTACAAACCTCACGACGTAATCATATGTACACTTGTCGCATGTTTAGTGTGAGACAGTGAACAGCCTTCTTATGGAAACTAATGGTTTATGATTGTTCATGTTGCACACAAAGATGAATCATTTTTTGAAACTATATCTACATCTTCCATCCTTATTTAAAGGTCTCCACTGTGTATGATCAATATTTGCTTTCATATAATTTATCATTGAAAACACTGAGAGACCTCAACATTTTGAATCTATCCTCTTTCTGATTATTATTTGAATTTTCCATTTGTCTTTAATCTGCTCTCTGTTTTACTTGTCACTACCATTGTAATAGGCTTTTACCCATTGGGTAGGATATTCCTATGCTGCTCAGCTCCCTGGCAGTGTGCTATTGTTGTACATTCCTCATTGACATTTTGATGGATACTGACTAGCTGTGTTGAGAAAATATAGGCAAGGGCATGGAAATAGTCTGAAATGCCAGCAATTGTTTTACAATTCACTACTCCTCTACTTACTGCATGCAGGAATTTTGATGGTCCTGGACTGTTTTGGGCACATTTACAGTCAGTTGATAGATGTTGTCCATACTGTATTTAGCACATCAGCAGTCATTGGGTTAGAGAAACTGGAGGATAGAAGACTGCTTGGAAAAGTGGGTCCTGTTGTCTTACAGCTTCTGGGTAATTTCTTCATGTAGGTTATACTGAAAATCAAACCTATACACCCACATACTGTGAGGGTTGAATTTGATATGCTTTTTACATGCACCAAAGTTTCATGGATCATTAAAGGCTTTTTTTCTACTCTGGAGCTTGATACTAGAGCTTCCTTTTGCACTTGATGTTAGATGTAAAGAGGTAGGGCTTTCTTAACCTTTGTACTGCACATGTTTTGCCACTTCAATCACTTCATCCCTGTTACACCTTTTCTTTCCCTCCCTTAAGAATTTTTGTAACTGTGAGAAATATCATTTTTATCCTTTCATAATGAGAGATAGACAACATAAAAGTAATTTTACCTCGTAGTACCCATGGAGTGGCTAATGCTCCACTACTGCAAGAGGTAAGAGTGAATAGTGTTGCTTTCATAATATGTGTTTTTCAATTTAATTTGTTGAGTGAATCATTTTCATTTTGCTTTTATTCCTTAGTAAACAAAATACTTTATGAATATACTTTAATAGTTAATAACTTTATCAGTAACATGCAGATACTGTATAAATGTTACACATCAGCAGAAATTGTTAAATATGGCAATAACACAAACTGCACACTTTCCTCCACATCTTGCATGTTGGATAACTTGAGGTGATTGTCACATGAAAGCATTTAGCACACACCTCCTTACCTCCACCCTGAACATAGCTTTGAAATCTACAGTGTAATGATTTTTGTCTTTCAACATTGATCACATGATGAAGATCCTCATTTGTGAATGTTAAAGGATTAGTATCATTGGAAATGAATGGGGACTTGCAACTCTACCAACATCTTTTTCCATGTTTCATACTCTTGATATGTTTGCTAACCTTGTGGTGTATAAGTAGTGTAGGAAATTACTCCCTCTTTTCTGGCTACCCTAAAATTTTACTTAAAACCCAAGAAAAATCAATCTTTTCAGCCTCTTCACTGGTGTTACACTTGCAGGGAAACTTTAGGGTATCTTTTCTGAAGCAACATTGTACTTCTTATATCACTATATTATAGACACAAGACTAGTAAGTGCACAGTGGAAAGAACATGCAAAAGAATTTACAAAACCATATATGTCAACTATGAATTTACACTAGACACTCTCTTTTTGTAAATGATCTTGCAGATACCAGCCATAAATGGTTTCATAAAAGTTGAACAGTTAGCCCACAACTTTTTACTCATACTTTATTATCTGTCACTTGATTTTTGTAAATTGGGCCGTTGTTTTCTTTCATGTCATATTTATTGTATGCATGTCAACTTAGATTACTGCACACACTTCAGTCTTACACTCTTCAGTGTATATAATGCTTAACTGTATAAGAAGTGCTATTAGAATGCTCTCCAGTTTTATAAGTCGCATACTTTATTTGTGAATATAGCAAGTTGACTCATGCATTATGTTACTGAAAGTCGATTCATGAACTACCATACACAGTTGGCATTTTCCTTTCAGACTCAAGACCTAGGAGATAGCCAGACAACGAGCAGAACAGGTGACTCTAAAAGCAATCAGAAATCAAAGAAAGATGATCTCAATAAAGCAAAAGTTAAAAATAGGTGAGTACAAATGTTGTTTAGCTTAAGAAAGGAGAGTATTAATGCTTGGAACCTTTCTTAAGATTGGGAATCTAGGTTAGTAATTTTTTTTCTTTGTATGTGAAATTCAAGTGGCAACTTAAACACCACATTATTTCATTGACTGAAAAAAAAAAGATAGATCATAGTCAAAAACTAGGAGCAGCATATACTGCATTTCTCTCCACTGTGGTCTTTCCATGAGCATGAGAGATTCTCCACTCATACGCACTTGTAGGGCCGAGTCCACCATCCAGACAGACTCCTGTTAGAGCTTCCATCTGACATCATTCCCCCAGAAAATGCTGGGTCTGGTTGACCTAGGAAAAACAGTAAGGCAACTGATAATCAGTTGAAACATGATATTTTGAAAAACTTATCTCTGTCAGGTTATGAGTCATGTTGAGCAGATCCAGTTTTTTGTGGAGGGTGATGTTAAAAGTTTCCAGATTGTGGACTTGGCCCTGCCAGCATATCTTGAAATCTCACTTATAGACACATTTTCTTGCTCTCAAGCAAGATATAGGCCTTTTCTTCCCTGGGACGATTTCTAACGACCTATGGATATTTACTAGTAGAGAAATGATATCACCCAGAATAGAAGTAGTGAGAAAATCACTAAACACAAGGACAGCAAGCAAAAGATGCATCCCTTTACTCTTGATAACAAGATTACCAAGTAACTGAAATGGTAGATATGTTCAGCTGACTTTGAAAACTGTACCACACTGCCAGATGTACTTTATCCCAACCATGAGCGCACAATAGGATTTTTTCCAAAAATAAAACCTGATGCATGAAAGCTATATTTCAAACGGTATTGGATTTTTTTTGGCAAACTACTTTTCTAATTCATGAGGCAGTCTTTTCTTTCTGCCTCACCCATAAGTGGGCTGCTGGCTTTCTGTCCACAAACATACAATCTCACCTTGTCACAACTTAGGTAGAAGCATCAGGTAAAGGTAGTGGGTAAAGGTTGGTTGGAACATTAGGTAAACACGTCAAGGAGAAGTAGTCTGAAGGAACGTTCAGTAGGAGCTTCTGGAAATGATGAACTATCGTTGCACTCCGCCAACGGGCTGTTAAGGGTACGTCAATAAAGGTTAAGAAGTGGCACTAGAGTTCACAAATTTTGGAGACTTTTTTGCCATGTTCCCCCTCTGAAGGAAGTTCCTGGAGGGAAGAGATAGATGTACTTCAGATGAATTAAAATGTATCAATTTTCTCTCTCAGTTTCCCTTTTCAGGAGTGGAAAATGCCATACATGATGCAGTGAATTGATACAATAAAGAACAATTTTAAACTAAGTTCACTTGTGGCAGAATACACTTTGAGTACTATTTTGTTTTATCAATGTATTATGACTGTCATATGATTAAATGAAATCTTTACAGACTCTCAAAAAGATAGATTTTATCTTTATAATTGAATTTGATATTTCATTAAATACAGTACAAATTTAATTTATAATCTTCAATGATGATAGCAATTTTAATGAAAACAGAAGCTGCTTTGATGAAATTAACTGTACCTCAAATTCATTAATGTGCAGCACATAGATACTAAAAACTGGCATTAATACCATGTTGTAACTTAGATGATAAGTACTGTGTTTACAGGAAAAGCATGTTTTTTTGCTCATGTTTAGAGAGTATGACAATTAATGTACTTATTGATTCTCTTTATTACCTACAGTCTTCGTGAGATGTGTGAAGCCCAAGAAGAAGTAATGAAACTTCTCCAGGAGAATGGCATCATCATCAGGGGATTTCAGCGTTTAACAGCCCTGTCAAACCCTGCTGCTGATGAACAGTAGACTGTAACTATCTTATGTGTATCTATGGAGCTTAGTTTCAGATGGATATATCTGGGGAAATATAGGTTTGGCCTAGGAGTCATTGCTGTGTACTGTATATATGTTTTGTCAGTATTGTATTTGTTAGAGAAAGAGAGGACCTTATAACATACCACTGGGGTAGGTGGTTTGTTATAAAGGGGTATGGGTGGGTATGGTGCAAATAAATGAGTGGTGAACATTTTTGAAGTGAGATTGTATCTGAACTATTTTTATTTCGTTATGTATGCATTGAATGTTTGAGATCGTTAGGCAGCCAGTGTGGGTTTTGGGTGCATTTATTTGTGTTAGTGCAATTTTAATACGTTTGCTTTTGAAAGGGTGAATGACCAGGCAGATGAGCTGTAGTTTAGGCTGAATTAGATGAATTGTTTGTAGAGTATATAAACTAATGATTTTCTTGTTGAAAGCTGGTGCTGATAATTGTTCTGAGGGCATTTAAATTGTTTATAGTATTTGTGTTAATGTTTGTGGTTTGAGGAGTAAATATTATGTGTATGTGTCATATGTGATACCCAGTATGGTTGGAGTTCTGTGGAGTGGAAGTGGTTCACCATTAAGAATGATGGGAAGGTGTAGTATGGAGTCATGTCTGTATGTGCTAAATTAAGAGGGTTACTCTGGATTTCACTGGGCATGCAGACATTCTGTTCAAAGTGATGTATTTTTGTTGTGGATTCATTAGTGTCATGGTGCTGTTATATGATTCTGAGGTCACATATGTGTGAAAGGACTTCCACATTAGTGTGCATGAGGTTATGGTTGGTCATTTAGAAAGTTTGAAGTGTTGGAGAAAGAACTGCTCCATGTTGAACCCCACTACAGAGCTTGAAGATTGTGGAGGTGAAGTGTGTAGCATGCAGAAGATGGGATGTGGACAAATGAGTGAGGGTGAGTAATGGAATGAGGAAATTAAATTGTTAGGGAAAGAAAATTTGCTGGGAAGGAGTACTAGTGATTGGAAGATGTATAAGAGGAATCGGTAGGTCAGGAAATGAATACATATTTCTTACCATTAATCTGATAATTATGATGAAAATGAAAATAAGTTAGGGTATTTGAAACTAGATTAATGCTTGATAGGAAACCAGAAAATGTTGTATAATGCAGATATGTTGATGGCATCTTATGTTTTTGGCCAATCCATTCAGATATTAGATTATTCTTAACAGGACTGAACAACTTTTGCCTTTCTATAAAATTCACTGAAGAAGTGATAATGATTTACCATTAGATGTTAAGATAAGTAGAGGCAAAGGTATTTTAAAAACTAAAGTGTATTGCTTTGAAGAATGTATGTGAGAAATACTTAGAAAAGCAAATGGATTTGTATGTAGCATTTATGGATCTGGAGAAGGCATATGATAGAGTTGATAGAGATGCTCTGTGGAAGGTATTAAGAATATATGGTGTGTGAGGCAAGTTGTTAGAAGCAGTGAAAAGTTTTTATCGAGGATGTAAGGCATGTGCACGTGTAGGAAGAGAGGAAAGTGATTGATTCTCAGTGAATGTAGGTTTGCGGCAGGGGTGTGTGATGTCTCCATGGTTGTTTAATTTGTTTATGGATGGGGTTGTTAGGGAGGTGAATGCAAGAGTTTTGGAAAGAGGGGCAAGTATGAAGTCTGTTGGGGATGAGAGAGCTTGGGAAGTGAGTCAGTTGTTGTTCGCTGATGATACAGCGCTGGTGGCTGATTCATGTGGGAAACTGCAGAAGCTGGTGACTGAGTTTGGTAAAGTGTGTGAAAGAAGAAAGTTAAGAGTAAATGTGAATAAGAGCGAGGTAATTAGGTACAGTAGGGTTGAGGGTCAAGTCAATTGGGAGGTAAGTTTGAATGGAGAAAAACTGAAGGAAGTAAAGTGTTTTAGATATCTGGGAGTGGATCTGGCAGCGGATGGAACCATGGAAGCGGAAGTGGATCATAGGGTGGGGGAGGGGGCGAAAATCCTGGGAGCCTTGAAGAATGTGTGGAAGTCGAGAACATTATCTCGGAAAGCAAAAATGGGTATGTTTGAAGGAATAGTGGTTCCAACAATGTTGTATGGTTGCGAGGCGTGGGCTATGGATAGAGTTGTGCGCAGGAGGATGGATGTGCTGGAAATGAGATGTTTGAGGACAGTGTGTGGTGTGAGGTGGTTTGATCGAGTAAGTAACGTAAGGGTAAGAGAGATGTGTGGAAATAAAAAGAGCGTGGTTGAGAGAGCAGAAGAGGGTGTTTTGAAATGGTTTGGGCACATGGAGAGAATGAGTATGGTTTGGGCACATGGAGAGAATGAGTGAGGAAAGATTGACCAAGAGGATATATGTGTCGGAGGTGGAGGGAACGAGGAGAAGAGGGAGACCAAATTGGAGGTGGAAAGATGGAGTGAAAAAGATTTTGTGTGATCGGGGCCTGAACATGCAGGAGGGTGAAAGGAGGGCAAGGAATAGAGTGAATTGGAGCGATGTGGTATACCGGGGTTGACGTGCTGTCAGTGGATTGAATCAAGGCATGTGAAGCGTCTGGAGTAAACCATGGAAAGCTGTGTAGGTATGTATTTGCCTGTGTGGACATATGTATATACATGTGTATGTGGGTGGGTTGGGCCATTTCTTTCGTCTGTTTCCTTGCGCTACCTCGCAAACTCTTGCATTTACCTCCCTAACAACCCCATCCATAAACAAATTGAACAACCATGGAGACATCACACATCCCTGCCGCAAACCTACATTCACTGAGAACCAATCACTTTCCTCTCTTCCTACACGTACACATGCCTTACATCCTCGATAAAAACTTTTCACTGCTTCTAACAACTTTCCTCCCACACCATATATTCTTAATACCTTCCACAGAGCATCTCTATCAACTCTATCATATGCCTTCTCCAGATCCATAAATGCTACATACAAATCCATTTGCTTTTCTAAGTATTTCTCACATACATTCTTCAAAGCAAATACCTGATCCACACATCCTCTACCACTTCTGAAACCATATATATATATATATATATATATATATATATATATATATATATATATATATATATATATATATATATTTTCTTGTTTTGTAGAAAAAAATGTGTGGGGAGTATCTTATTAATGGAGAACTATTTATATTTCAAATTTCTGAATGTGTAGATACTGTATTGTAAACAGTTACACATATACAGACATATACATATATACACATGTACATATTCATGCTTGCCTTCATCCATTCCTAGCACTACACCGCCCCACAGAAATCAGCATTGCTATCCTCTGCTTCAGCAAGGTAGCACCAGGAAAACAGACAAAAGATGTCTTTTTGTCCTTTGTTGTTTGTACTATGTAAAGATAGTGTCATCCAATTCCTTTTATTCTGTGAGCTTTATAATAGTGATGACAGTTTTAGTACCTAATTGTTTGTTTACAATGGATTTTATATACTCTAGTCCCCTAGAATACTATTACTAGTCCTTAAACCAGCAGTTTCTTGGTAACAAGTGTCACAGCCTTTGCTCTTTGCAATAATCATTATTCTCATATATGCCAGCACCTTGTTTGTTCGTCTAGTTTTCACTGCATCCTACCCTTCTGATTTACTAGAGATGCTGAAATTTCAGATGATATTTTACAGTAAGGACTGCTAAATACAAATTCAGATCACATAAACTCCTTAGAATCTGTACTAAAAGGGAAATGAATATGTGCTGATAAACTGCTCAGGCAGAGAGGGAAGCCACAAGGCTACAACTAATGAGGGTTGTATAATTACATTATTATGTATACATAGAAATATATATTTTCCATACCTGGGCCAGTTGGTGAATGCCTCTCAGATTCCAGAAAAAGAGGCAAGAGCTTTCAGAATTTTGGTTAAAATTAGCAGGATTACATTGTGTGCAAATAGTCATTTTGAATATATTGTTGTTATGATGTAAATATTTCCTCTTGATATAGATAGTTAATTGTTAAGTCGAATATGTAACCCCAGGATCCTTTTCATGAGGCTTCTGCTGCTTTAAGTTGTATTTCATATGAGAGTGGGTAAGTTATATTAATTTTAGGCTGATAGGACCTCGATGATGCTATACTAAATAGCAGTTTTCCCTTCACAGAATAATTTGTAAAATGTTAAGCAAGAAGTCCCCTTTAACAATGCTGAATCATTGTCACATGAAATAAAAGAGGCCATTGACACCCCAGAGGGTCCCACATTACTCACCTTCTAAGCTGCAGGAGCCCCATAAAATGGGTCCTAGGGTTATGTAATGATGATAATGGTAATAATGATACTTATATGTGCATGTATATAGATGTACTCGTGTGATTTTTATATTTTCTTGAATATATATTCGATATTATTTTACTGAATCCTTGTCTCTTTTTATCCTTTTCCACAAGATGTAGATCACAGCAGTTTTGTATTGTATAGCTGTTTTGTATGTTGTATATCACAATTTCCTAATTCCTTACATTTAATAGTCTGCCCTTAGTGTTTTATCATTATTCCTCACAGGTAATATGACAGTCTGTCTATTACCATCATTCCATTCCCAATCAGTGTGTTGGACAAGTAACACTCAACCCCTGCAACATTACTCAGCTTCCGTTTTTCATTTCTTTATGCTGTTTTCCATTTTAATGATATAAAAAGAAACTTGAACCTTCACACTTATGAAAGGACTTGATAATTTTTGAATTTATACTCTAATGTGATTCATCATCTGAGACCAAAATCCCCATTTATACTGTTTTCATAAATATGGTGCTTCCCTTACTTGAAATCCCAATCATTCCTTAGCCCTAATAAAAGTTCTTACTACATCTGTCCATGTCTTTCATAGTTTATGCTTCTTTCTTGTGCCTTGTACTTTATTACAAGATACCCTCTTAATCAGCTCATCATTTACCATGCATTCTTCATGACCATACTATCCTTAAAGACTCATTTGTGTACCTATATTCTCACTTCTTTACTTAACATACCCTTCACACATCTTCATCCTTTATTTTGTCCATCCTAATTCCATGTATACTTTGCTTGTTATCCATCTCTACTGTCCGTATTTTCAACATGTTCTGACCAATATGTACTTGGGTTTCACATATTTCAGTACTGGGATGAGCACTGCTTCATGCAAGTGTATTGCAGAAACAATGCTCCTGTTTTTTCAGTTGCCAGAGTTTTCTGTCCATTCCTAATTTATCTACCATGTATAATTTTACTTTCAACTTCAGCATTCCAACAACTGTACTCAAAAAACACATTTTTTTATTATACTTAATTGCTGTTTCCCACGTCAGCTAGGTAGTGCCAGGAAACAGACCTAGCATGGCCCATTCACTCATATATGCCCATAAACATAAACATATCAGCATATACGCACATACATAGATATTCATACACAGACATATATATATATATATATATATATATATATATATATATATATATATATATATATATATATATATATATATATATATCCCTGGGGATAGGGGAGAAAGAATACTTCCCACGTATTCTCTGCGTGCTGTAGAAGGCGACTAAAAGGGGAGAGAGCGGGGGGCTGGAAATCCTCCCCTCTCATTATTTTTTTTTTAATTTTCCAAAAGAAGGAACAGAGAAGGGGGCCAGGTGAGGATATTCCCTCAAAGGCCCAGTTCTCTGTTCTTAACGCTACCTCGCTAACGCGGGAAATGGCGAATAGTTTAAAAGAAAAAAAGAATATATATATATATATATATATATATATATATATATATATATATATATATATATATATATATATATATATATATATATACCTCGCAAACGCGGGAGACAGCGACAAAGTATAAAAAAAAAAAAAAAGATATATATATATATATATATATATATATATATATATATATATATATATATATATATATATATGTACACACACACACACACAAACATATACATTTATACACATGTACATATTCATTCCTGGTGCTACCCTGCCCCACAGGAAACAGCATCGCTATCCCCTGCTTCTGCGAGGTAGCACCACGAAAACAGACAAAAAAGGCCACATTCATTCACACTCAGTCTCTAGTTGTCATGTGTAATCCACTGAAACCACAGTTCCCTATCCACATCCAGCCTCACAGACCTTTCCATGGTTTACCCCAAACTTTTTGTTTTGTTTTAGCAGTGAAAAAAAAAAAAAAAAAACGAAATATTTGGGGTGTAAGTTTGAATGGAGAAAATGTAGAGGAAGTGAAGTATTTCAGATATCTGGATGTGGACATGTTTGCGAATGAAACCATAGAAGCCGGTCAGTCATATCGTGTGAGAGGGGACTAAGGTGCAGGGAGCATTGAGAATTTTGCGATGATTTCTGCTGTTTAAACGTGCAAATCCTAAAATTTTGAAACTAGTTTGATAGGCAGAAACTAATCTTAGAACACGGAAGCAATCTGTTAACAGAGTATGACGACAATGACATACCTTTATAAAACTGCTTAATATTTGAGGCCTTATTAGTAATTATGTTTGCTCAGGAAATCTGGTCTCACGTATGCTTAACTATTCATTTCATTCAAGAAAGAATAGCTGGATACCCATGAAAAGAATTTCATTTAGACATACTTCAGCAAGATATCCACGTGGCTACCAAATGATGCAATCTTACGTATAACTAATTTAGTAAGCAAATCTTACAGGGTCTGATGGTATTTCTTTTGCAGAGACCTAGAACTACATATCCGTCTTTTGTACTGAATATCAAATCGTTCACTTTTCCTTCTGTATACTATTATGAAAGAAGCAAAACCAAGTTACGGAACATATTTCAGGTTATGAAATTACATCTTGCAGTTCTTTATTTTGGGATGAAATATTTATGAAAATATTATTATAAAGTACAATTTGGACTAATACAATATTTTGTCATTCACTCAATTTAGTCACAGCAGTAGATTTTGCACTGCCGTTAAACTACTTTGTAAAGATAACAAATAAACTTCATCCCCGGCTCCTGGGTGTATTAGCGTTTAGTCTGGATCAGGCAGCCGAAGCGTAGGGTTGTGCAATTCGTCTGCTCCGTAAGGACAACTCTTATACGTTATTGTATTCACTGACCGGTAATTGCGGGTCACTGAAGTATTGCTAGTATTTAAAAGAACTGTAAGGAGAATTGTTTCACAAAAGCTTGATATATTTCAAACTAGTAATGTTGGAAAGTTTTATGATTGTGACACGTACTCAATCCAACTCATACAAACTGATATAAAATTTTATTGGATATATAAGAATAAATAGTGACAAACACACCATTAGATTAATCATTAAAATTTCAAAAGATTTCATTAGTGTGTGTTATAACGCAACGTGAGTGTCGTCTGCTAACAGCTGACCGCGCACGAATACGTCAAAATGTACAACGTCTCCCGAGGTCCCAGCCGTATCATAAACAGAACCAGGAGGGGTAAGAGTTCGTTCAGTTTATGCCATCATATGGGTGAAAATCATACAATTTGAGGACAGTATGATGATAATATCATAGGATAAGGAACTGTGCATTGACAAAAGTTTCGTTTTACCCACAGATCTAAGTCAGAAACTCGAAAGTTTAGATCAAATCCGCGAGTTGACAAGGAAGAATTCGGTGACAGACGACGCGGAACAGACTACTATGAGGTAAGTATCCGCAAAACAAAGTAGTTCCATGTGCCTTGCTTTCACTTCTGTGGAAAGGATTGGTTTAACTTTGTTAAAAATCCTGTGCTGTAGGTGAGTAATCAGAATGACGATTACTGGACCCTTGTGTTAGAGGCAAGAGATGGTAGATATCCGAGTATGGGAAATTTACGAAAGACGCAGTCAATATCGTATTTTCTTACGTTTATATACAATGCAAATGCTCATTGTACTTTTAAGAAATTGTATTCTGTCTAGAAAAGTGATGGTCTGGCAGCATACACAATTTATGTAGTGTTAACTTTACATGCCAGCTTCATACTTGATTTCCATGCAGGTCAAGGCCACTCAATTTGTTCATATTTAGGGTAAACCTCCTTTTGGCTGTTGTGTTACTTCTCGTCCTTGGCTGATTTTCCCACCAGTCTGTGTTTTATCTGAAAATCAGATAAGAATCAAAGGTAGGAATACACTTGTGAATATATATTCCCCAACCGGATTACAGTACATTTGATACTGAAATATTCCTTTCAAGAAAAAAGCTCCTTTATGCATTGCTGTAAATGAGAATAAAGAACTCGGTTTACATTGTTTTGGTAGAATGATAGAAGATGCTACTGCTTTCTGGCCAGCAGTTTATCCTTATTTACCATAATGGTAATTTATCAGCTTGGCTCCCCTTACTATTACCTTTGGATATTAAATAACCTTGTTCTGCAGTGCTAGTAAAATGTTTAGAGAATACACTAATGGTTGTGCAGCATATTATGGAACGTTTTAAACTATTTTTGTTCTAGTGACTGACATGGTATGGGGAAAATATGTATCAGTCTTGGCCATCTTAGTTGAAAGGAAAATAGGGTAAGAAAAAGAATGGAGAAATTATTTAGAGTTCCTTAGGTGTTTGTAGACTTAAAGTTTAACAAAAATGTAAAAAATAAACAGAAACCATTTAAACATTTACTTACCTAACCTTATTTTGTAGTTAAGATAACAGTAGAATTATTCTACGTTAAGTGTATGGTAAAACTGCAGTTGAGGTCAACATCGCTTTTAACTTTGGACAATAATGTTTTGCAGTGATAGTGTTGTGATTTATAGTTGTAGAACATCTTATTTTGTTTAAGGATATTAAACTTAGATCTGCTCCTTTTATTTTCTGACTAATTTGAAAGGACTGCTCTCATTGCCACATGACAAAGCTTCCCACCTCTGCTTGAAATCCCAGCTGATGTTTGCTTCCACCAATTATCCATAGACGTCCCTAGTAGCCTTTTGCCGCAGCTGTAAAAAGTATGCATTGTAGACACTCATAGATCAGAATGCACACATGTCATATGGGCATGATGCCAGCTGTATGCACTCACTATTGTAGTTAGCTCTAGAATGAAAAGTTTATGTGGTAACTATTAGTGTTGATATTTTTGGTGCAAAGTTATCTGTTCATTTAAATAAAGTTCTGTCTGTGTCAATAACATGTAAATATTCATGTAAATATTAAAAAATAACTTGCATGATAGTTTTAAGAATATAGAAAATCTATAAAAAGGCATATATATAGTATGAAATCATGTTTAGAAAATAAACGATAAATTGTGTAATTTGATTATGTGTATGCAGAATGAAAACATGGCTGGAAAAAATCATAATTATCCTGTACTTACCTCTGTTGAAAGTCTAGATAAGGTGATAGTGGTATATCATGGAAGATTTGACACATATTAAAATAGGTATGACATAAAAGTCATTAGAAACTCATGAACTGAATTTATTTGGAATGAAGCAGTTTATCTCATTTAAAAAACATACATCCACATAAGAGCCCACTGTTCAACAGTTATGCTTGGGCATCCCTGTACCAGAAAATGACACCCTGAGCACACACATCCGACCTGTGTTAGTAATGGCACTCCTGAAAATGGTCTTTGACAGGAACCCATGCCAAGCTGAAATATTAAACTGTGGAGGAGAAAGTGTGATAGAGTGAATGCATTTGATGTGTGATTTAGTTTGTAAGCAGAGGGTTGTTCCTGAGGGTTGGATAGAAGCTGTTATTGTTCCTTTATTCAAAGGAAAACGTGTTAATGATGTATGAAGCAATTACAGAGGCATAAGTCTGTAAGTGTATGCAGGAGTGTTGATTGATAGAGTGACTGAGTGCAGAGTAAGTGAGAAGCAAGGGGATTTTAGGAAAAATAGGGATGTGTGGATCAGATTTTTGCAGTGAAAATGACTGTGGAAAAGCACCTCGTGAAAGGTAAGAAGCTGTGAGCATCTTTTATGTATCTAGAGAAAGCATATGATAGTGTCAAGTAGAATTCTTCATAGTATGTGTTAAGGATATATGGGGTAGAGGGACAACTGATCGATGGTGTCAAGGCCTTTAATAAAGGAGTTAATGCATGTGTAAGAGTGGATGGAGAGTTGGGCAAAAGTTTCGCTATACATGTGGGTGTGAGGCAGGGCTGTGTGATTTCACTGTGACTTTATCACAAGTATATGGACGGGATGATGAGAGAGATGAAAGCAGGACTAGGGAAAAGAGATGGAAAATGGTGGTGAGGTATGGTGGCTAGTTACAAGCCTGTTTGCAGATGATACTGTGTTGTTTGCTGAGAATGAATAGGAGTTGCAGAAAGTTGAGAGTGTTTTATGATAGTTGTAAGCATAGGCGAATGAAGATAAGTGCGAATAAAAGTAAGGTAATGGTGTTTGCAAGGAAACGCAGTGAAAGTATATATTTTGCAAAGCCATATATAAATGAGAGAAGAAAGTGTGCTAAACTGTTATAGATGTGGGAGAGAAAGACCGGAATAGATGACAGAATTTAAGTACTTGGGAGCTTTCTTGTGTAATTTTGGTGATATGGAAGGAGAGATAAGGGAGAGAGCAGTACAGGGTAGAAGAGTCACTGGGTCTCTTAACAGGATAATGAAGGTAGAGGTGTAAATATGGAAGTGAAGAAAGGAGTAAAGAACAGCCTTGTAATGTTGATCATGACCTGTGCACTTGAAACATGGACATGGGATGAGTTAGAGAGGTCAAGAATCCAGGCTGTGGAAGAATTATTTGAGAAGAGCCTGTGATTTGACCGATTACATGAAGGAAGTAATGAGGAGGTTTATGAGAGATTTGGTATGACGGGAAAAGCAAAGAGAATGAATTGTGGAATGTTAGGTTGGGTGAAAGGTAATACCAAATTTAAGTTGGTTTGGGCATGTTGAAAAGATGCAAGACTTAGATTTTACAAGGAGACTGTATGATAGCACGATTAAGGGGGTTGGTGTAAGAGTAAGCCCATTTGTGATATTGGGAAATAGAGTAGAAGAGTAATGGAAGAAGGACGTAGAGTGGTGGATGCGAGGGAGGCATGTAAGGGCAGGGATAAATGGAGACTTTTGTTTTGGTCACTCCCTTGATGAGAGTTCCTGAAGGGAATGGACATCATAGGTATAGATAGATATATAGTATTTACACTTACATACACACATATGCAGCAGAACTCACTTAGTAGTTGAAATGAGAGTAGAAATATACAAACATTATATGTTTCTGCTCTTAGGAATTGTATGGCTTTTGACATTCAGCACCATTTTCCTGGTACCCAGTCATGAGTCTGACTGGTATGCTCAAACTAGATTATTGAACATTGGTGTAGTGTTAGTGTTCCTGGACATGACGCATTCACAGGCCGCCTAGGGTGGAGCATATAGGTTAGAATGCTGGTCATGGCAGGCATTCCACAGTCAACCCAGCTGTCCATCCACCCCAAGGGGTTTGTTGATAAAGTGGTTACTTGACTCAGGGTAGTGTGTGTATATATATATATATATATATATATATATATATATATATATAAGAGAGAGAGAGAGAGAGAGAGAGAGAGAGAGAGAGCATTAATAGGATGACCTTGATTAGAGTCTTAGCTGCCTGTGCTGTTGCAACTAACATTAAGAGTTTCTTGATTGCTTGATGATGTTATATTTTTTTTACAAGTGTTTTGTTTCATTTTTCTAGTTTTTACCAGATATACTACCGTTTCCTTATTTAATATCATTCAGTGCTAGACAACCTACAGTAAAGTGCAGCTAATGCTCAGACTCATGCTCCACAACTGTTAGTATTTTGTAAACACTAGACTGGCATTGCTGAATAGAATCACTCAGTATGTAAAGCTAATCGTTATTAGGAGCTGAAGTGATAAGTTATCAACATGATAATGTAGCTTAAATTTTTTTTTGTAGATATCTAAAAACTCTTTTACCTAAAGTTGGTTATGTTTAAGTTAGGTAAGGTTTTCTAGGTTAGGGTAGGGATTGTTAATAAAAAATCTGGTTTATAACTGCTGGATATCCATGTTGTTATCACTGTCTACCTTTATCATATGTGATATACTTTACTTATTTTTAACTATGCTGTGTTTGGAACGCCAGTATTGGTATGTTCCATTCCTAATTCTTTCACATTCATCAGGTCCTGCTACTGATTGCAGCACTTTACACACCTAAATAAGGTCAGAAAAAAAATTTTCATTACACTTTTTCTAATCTGAGGAAGGTTTCAAGTTTTTAGAATTCAGCCAAAGTATGCTGAGCCTGGCCTGTCATATACAAAGTCCAGATTTTCATAATACGCCTCAAAATGGTGTTAAATATCAGCCTTCCATTGGTGTTAAAGATGAACTGATCATCATTGCATGCAATTTAGTGCATTTTACACATGGAAATGTAGTTTTGTGTGTACAGTATTTCAGTGCAGCTCAGCCTTTGATATTACTGTACATATAATCATTAGGCACTTTCGTTTTTGCCCCATTATCCTCTGATGAATTTATTTGCACGAAGATTAACAAAAGTAGACAGGGTATCAAGTTTAAGGGAAACTAGAATTGATAAAATCATTGAACCTACAAGCCTTACCTGACAAAGTTTTGCAAGTTAGTAAGGTTTAGTGTTTCCTGACCAATCATGGTAAGGCTATATGTAATCAGATTGAAGGTTCTGGGTAAGTTTGGTAAGATAGTTAAGGATGAGTTTGTTAATCTTTTTATCAGGTTTGATTTTCCATTCCTCAATACAGGTCACAGAGTGCTGGCATCCTTTAAAGAGTCATTGAAACTAAGCTGTAGCTTTGATGTTTGGATGCTTGAATTTATATCTGCTAGATGATATTTATCTCAAATGTTTGGAACTTGGCTATGCATATATAACAAGATCTACAAAACTGCTTAATTGGTTACTATATATTATTGTGTTCTTTCTTATAGACACCCAGAATAACCTTTGAATTATATTGATATCTTACAATAAGTATTACTCTGCTGGATCCAATCCCTTATTCCAGAGATTCAGTAAACATAATGGAAATGATTTATTCCACCTCTACATTGTTGTTGGTAACCCTTGTCCATGATGTTAACAACTTTTGATATGTACTTGGTTCCTGCATTTATTTTTGTTTGCATAGAACTTCAGTTATTGCCACATATTGCTTTACATGTTCAGGATAGTACACCAACAAATGACAAAAGTTGACTTGTGACCATTCCTTTATTTTCTCATTCAGACATGTTCCTCATGTTAGGTAAGATCACAGAGCAGTGTTATTTCATCTTGGCTTGCAGACTGCACCACAATCGCGTGATATGTGGCTCATAATGCCTTATGTAGGGTTGAGCAGTATGTTATTACAATTCTGTTAATTTGTGATGCTGAAAAACTTTTGGCTTTACCATGTCATCCAGCCTAGTTGTTTGTATGGTTTGACAGTATGGCAACAAACGTTTTGATGATGTGTACAAATTGTTGTAGGTCTTTATTTTGTTGTTAGCTTTTGGGTGTGAATTTATGTAAGCTTATGTCATGCATATTGTATACCTCCATTTTGCTTAAAGGGAAAATGTTGCGAAGACCTGAGAGTAATTGTATTATTAAACATAACAGATAATAGAGATGAATGGGAACTCAAAGCTTTGTTGATTATTGGGATATAAAGTCATTTCCGGTGGTGACATTATGCAGTTCTTTCACATTTATTTTAGATTTCCAGTCCTTGATTACCATCTTACAATGGCTTACATGTCTGTAGGAGAAAATCTGTGGTGAAGGAAACTTTAAAATGAAAACAAAAAGTTACAGAAAAGTCGACCGTAAGTATTTTCTTAGAAAAGACAGCTCAAAGAAATGAATTAATTTGACTTGCCAAATTTTTATTGCTGTTCTGAAGAAGATGATTTCCAAAGACACTACATGACAAAGTACTAAATGTATAATGAATTTATTGGAAAAGTTATGATGAAAAAACAATCCCTTATGCCTGGTTTTGGTGTTCAGAAAACCATGTTCACAAAAAGTTAAGATGGAAGAACTGTGACAGATGGAGCCATGAAGTTGCATGTTTGACTGCAAAAACTCTGCTTCCATTCACAGATGGAGACTTAAAAAGTGCATGGTTAGAGGTCCTGGAGAAACGGTTCATGTCTCATTAACATTTCAGCTGTTAGCGTTTATGTGCACTGTAAAGCAAGATTTTACTATTTATGAAGAGGTTGTTAGCTTTACTCCACTTGAAATGTTAAGCAAAAGGAAATGACCCCTTAGGTAGTGCCGCTAAGCTTGTTATGGAAAAATTAGATGGCATAGCAATTGTTGGGGCTTCTGCAAATTTTGACAGCTTAATTTTAGGTCCCATTGTTTATCACACAACTTTGTAAAATCAAAAATTGATTTATATATGGTTTTAGGGCATTATACATAAGCAGGATTTGTGAGGCAAAGGTCTGAAGTTTGAAGATATAATGGAAGTATTGTTTCTGTGGTAAACTTTTTAAATTGCAAGCCCAGTTTTAGTTACTTCTCAAAGAGATCAGAGATGGGTTTGAAAATTTTATTTTCTTATAGAAATTGAGTGGCTAAATAGGGGAAGGGCTTTATGGCAATTCTTTGACCAATTGGACAGAGTTTATTTTTGTCAGGGAAGAATGGATATCAGTATGGGAATTTAAGAATGAAGAGTGATTTTGATTTATCTGTCATCTAGATAAGTTAGATACCAGAAATCAAGGTAGTAAGTGGCCAATTGCTCCACTTACCTATACAACAAATTGTATTGGTCAACTTGCATATTGCAGTTCATTTTTTACATGAATTATTTCTTGCTCATGCTATTAAAGTGTGCGTGAATATGTAGAAGATTTGTTCATGAAGTTTATTATGGAGATACAGATGAATTAAAAATTGAGCCTTGTACACTTGTCCAGGTTGCTTAATAGCCTAAGAAATATTTTTTTTCTAAGGCTCCAGTCACAGAGTCCACATCAAGGCTGAGCCTTAATTGAAATATATAGAGAGAATTATGAAATGAAAAGAAAGACAAGGGAAAGTACTTATGAATTTTATGAATGTAGGAGTCAAATTGCCTGCATAAGAATTTATATGAACATAAATCATGTTGCAAAATGATGCATTTTAAGATGATTTTCTTTTTGAAAATGGTCTGAATGTTTGATTTGTTATGGTTTTGTTTTTTCATTTTGGCGGTTTTTCTTGTTTTAGCTGCACAAGTTAACCGGAACTTGAAAAGCCCATCCACATTCATAGTATATGATATGAAGAATATGACAATTTTTTTTTTTCTATTAAACTGTCCAACTGTTACTGTATGTATTTGTTGGTTGAAGTTAGCAAGTAAGATCTTTTGGTATAGACTAGTCCATTTTCATGCTTGTCGTACACATTAATTCATATGTGACACATATATGTGGTTGGGAGAAATGTATAATTTGTCCCATTTCTTTTAAGGGGCCTTTCCTTGCTTCCATACACCACCATCAGGACTGCTATACCATCAAACATACCCCTCTTTACCCTCATGGGCAGTGATCTCTTTTTACACACTCTTCAGTGTGAACAGTGCCTTAGCCCCTTTACCCATATCATTAATGGCTTATCAGAACTCCCATTTTTCCATCCCTTGCCATATCCACTCTCAGGTATATGAAGCATTTCACTTTCACTGGGTTCTCTCTTTACAAACTCTCACTACAACCAGCCCATCTTCCTCAGTTGCTAAACAATAACCTTTTTTTAGTCACATAAACTTTCAAATCTTATTTCACACACTCTCCCAAACTCAGAAATTGTTCACTGCAGTTATTTTGGAATATGTAACTTTTTCAGCTTTTACTTGAGATTATGCATTTCATCCTAGGCTTATCTGTAACAACGTAAATATATTTGTAACACTAAGTATATTTACTTGGCTGAGTGGGGACCCATTAGTGTCGGTAATTTAATGATTTTTTATTTTATAAAAACAGTCACTGTAGCTAACTTTCAGGAGTTCTGAATGATCGAGTATAGAACTGTTTCTTTGAAAATGGTAGAATATTGTCCAAGAATATGGTGTACATAGATATCGCTGCGTGGGAACATTTGCATGTCAAGCATTACACGGTACAAGCCACAGGCTATACATATGTTTATTTAGGAAGAAATCATTTTAATAACATGGAACTGGTGCCCTTCTACTGGGAATTGTGACCATTTTCAGGTAGTTCATTTTATTTTTTATTTTTCGTAGCAGAACTTATATAATGTTTGTTCAGTCAAGTTTTGACATTTGTCGTTTGTTCAGTCAGGTTTTGACATTTGTTCTTGCGTTTGTGAAACAAGTTTTATCACATATTGTCATTTGTATATGCGGTCCGCATAGCGTGTTTTCGTTGAAATCGCACTACATCGCATCCGCCATTATTGAGGACAACTAAACAAAGGCAGATAGTAGCAGCAATTATTACGAGATCCTTCAAAGAGATGCAGAGATAATGCAAAAAGTGAAACAATTATAGATGCATATTCCCTGAAAAAGTAGGTGACAACGGAAGAAAATATTCTTGCAGTGCTTGGAAGGTTAAGCATTAACATTTATACATATTGTTTAGCTTATATAATGGCCATATTTGTAAACTAGATTTCTTTGGAGATGGATTTCATGTAAAATTTATATAACTAATCAGAGAAAGAACTTAGTTCAAAAGTGACATATATTTCGTTAGCTACTATCTTGGTCAGTTAGCTAGATTATGACCTGATTATTCTATCTTGGTCAGTTAGCTAGATTATGACCTGATTATAAGTATCACTCATTTCTTGCCCCCTTTTTCTTGCTACCAAATTCTTGCAGAAGTATTCAGACTTTATTTTTGTGCAACTTCGATAACATACCAAAGTTCAAATAGATCGAGAAACTGTTGGTATCAATTGATTGATGATGCTTTCTCGTTGTTTATCAATTTTAGTAAGATTAAGCAATATCCTAGACAAAGGCTTACCAGAAGGGAAATGATCTGTACCAACTCAGTGTTAAGGGGCTGGCGCGTCAAAATACACGAAGAGGTCATGGTTTATGTATTTTTTTTACAATGGCAAACAGATGTTATGTCCAGCAGTAAATTGACAGCGGTCGTAGGTCGACAATAGTTGCCAGGTATACTTTTACCGCATAAGCCTTCCTTAACGGCTATATGTTGTTTAGTATTATCTTTAACTAAGCCGAGCAGACTGTCGTACCTAGCTGATAGTGATATGAATATAGACGAAGTTCATGGTGGCAATATATAGATATCTAAGGTGACTGGCATCTGTGCTAATGCGTGAGGTTATAGTGTACAAGCTGAGAGGGAAGACCGGCTGGTGTCTGTGTAATCGATTTATGTGACATCCATATCCTGCGTTTGTTGTGCGAACGCACATTTCCCTATCCTTTTTCGGAACATGGGGTAAACTTAGGCTCACAGTTCAAACTGTGCTGTACGGTACAGAGAAATCGGCATGGGTTTGATGCTCGAATGAATCGTAAAGTGGGTGAGGAAGTGGCTGGTATTGAAGATGGTGAGGGGCGGGGGAGGGGGTGTAGAGGTTATGGGAAAAACGTTAGGGGTGGAGGGTAACTTTAGCAGGTAAGGGGAGGGGGTGGGCAGCGAGGAGGTTGGGAACCTGCCAACATGTGGCCGAAGTTCTTGTGTTTGTGGTGGCCAACTGACTTGTGAAGGCAGTGGCCAAGCAGCCAAGACCGCACTAACATTACAAACGCTTATCCGTAATGGAATTTTTACTTGTGAAGAAAGCACCCTATTGTAATTCATTAATTTTTGCCCGTAGTGAGATCATTAATTCGCTGAAAACTAATGATATGAATTATTTAAATGAATAACATTTTAAGGAAAATGGTATCGAATGTGTTGTGTTGTAGACTGCGCACTCTGTAAACCACAGGGTCATGGGGTATTTTCTTGGGTTACTGTTGAAAACGAATTCTTAGCTTACAGGTATTATTGTGTGAGAAGAGTGCTATTTTAGGCCAGACTTGGACCGTCGATAGGTAGGTGAATGGGGGTGCCAAGGCCAACCTGCTACCCGGTTTGGTGGGTCGCAGTACCTTACTTTTTTTTTTCTTTTTTTGTCTCAGGCGATAGCGCCAAGTTATTAAGCCTAAGTCAGCAAAGTATTACAACAATAACACTAAAGCTGATTGAATACTTTTCAAATTACAGACTCATCAAAGTAGATGTGAAAATTGAATAAAAATTCAAATTTCACGTTCTTAACCAGTACCCGTAAGATGCAGTTCCATCTTTTAAATTTGAGAGGTTGTTAAGTCCTCTGAAAGGTAAAATTTTCTGACAAAGTTAAACTGTGTCCTTAACTTTGCCCACGCAGTTTTGCAGTTCATTTCTAGAGACTAAAACATCAGTAGTAACTATAGCCACAAATTAATCTAGCATTGACTATTTTGTAGTCTACTGATCTTGTGTCACCATCCACATCATTTAACAAATGATTGGAAACGGATCTGCTGATGCGAAAGTCTGTTGAGCCTTATGAAAAAACATAATGCATTCTGGGCTCTTGTTATTTAGGACATGTTAAGGGTATTTTTTTCAAGCTCACGAGCTATGAGTATGTTACAACAGTCGCTTAAATTTTTAGACGCCCAATTATATATTCTAACTCCTCGTTTATTATCGATGGGTTGGGTTATAACTGCTACACTACTAGCCCACCTTAGTGATAGTTATAAGTGTAACTTCTATTTTAGCTTTTGATTAGAGATATCTCACTATAGGCTCAGTGCTTTTGCGGTTTGATTTGCTGACTTCTTTGTATTCTTTTTGGATAACATTATGATTGAAAAAAAAGTTCATAGGTAGTCACTTGGTTAAAACATAATCATTAAATGAAAGTAGATTTCCGCGTTCGGAATCCTTATCATTTGTACTTGAAATATATGAACTAATTTTCTTGCCCTCGTTTTACTGTTAGTCTGTTAAGTTTTGTCCGGACAAGTCAACATTAGCTACGGAAGATCAACTGTGCAAAAGTTTTGTGTGCGATTCATTAAATCCTGTATACATATCCCGGACTCTCCTGTAAATTTGTATTGTGTGATTCTTACGAGTTGATCATTTGCAGTTAAGAATGAGTTTAATCTTATTGGCGAGGTCACCTGTATCCATGCATTTACTAAGTAATGGAAGTCGCCACTTAGGACAAAAGATTTAGCATCAGGAATATCAAGAACTGTACACACATTGTAAAAGTACTGTATTAAGTATACCTTTGTACTAGAGTACTGGAATCTTCCAAATTTTTTGGTGAGGAATGCATGAGGTAGTGACTTTACATACATTGAATAGATATTTACTGCTTTATTTGCAGTTGGTTAATTTGCATAAAGATTTACCAGCAGGTGTTACTTATTCTTGTAGGCAAATGGCGTACTCGCAAAAACTTGTGATTGGAGGATCAGAGCCCCACTTTTTTCGTCTTGATATTCGTCCTGTATTTCGTAAAATCCTACATCTGAATGATGGATGTATTTATCCGTTGGTTATTTTGTGTTGTCTCTCTGATGGTGTCAGGCAGTTTACATATTAACTCATTTCTTTAGTTTTTAAACTTTCTTGAGACAAGGTCTCGTATTCCATTACCACTGAGACTAGTAGGGATTGCATTTATGTAACACATAATCAGCTGTTTCGTTTATCTTATCATCTCTGTTTGTAGGAATACCATGTTCAATTGTATTTCCTTATTGTAGTGCAATATTCTTTTATGGTTTCACTTTGCATGGCCTTTATCCATTTTTGGTAAATCATCTTTTCACTTTCTCACTAAGCATTTCTGTGACTCTATAGCTTGATTTTCCTTTTCCCTTTGGATTTCCTTTACATTTCAATTTTAATGATGACTTCATTTTTTCTCTGAATCAATGTTGCTCACAACTTTTCCACTAGGTGTGACAGGTGGTTCCTGTGGTTGTGAGGTGACTACCCTGCACCATGGCCTCCCGGGGATTGCATCATTTGGTAATGGCTGGACTCCAGGAGCAGGGGCCAGCGCCGGAGCTGCCGAGGGGAGCTGGCAGCCCATCTGCCGGGGCAGGTGTCTGCTGCAGCTACCAGCCCGATCCCAGAGGAGAAGGAGGTAATGCAGGACAGTCGGCTTGCCACGCCCTGACTCCTAGCTGCTTTCAGTTGATGCAATGTTTCTTGAACAGACCCACCCTGAGCGAGTTTATCTTTGCAAACCAGTATTGAGTGTCGCCTCTAACGCAGATCTCGCGCCAAGGTGACTTGGCACAGCAGACTTTCGGGACATGATTCATTGAAACACCAGGGTTCATGGGGAGTCCTGTCTGGGTACTCTTTCACTGATCCCATCAGTTCTTATGGCTTCCTTTCCTATTAAGTCTTTTATGTTTTCTTGATACTTTCGTTATGCTAAAGTATAGCTGAGTCTTTAGAATCATCATATCCGGGAAGATTATATATATATATATATATATATATATATATATATATATATATATATATATATATATATATATATATATATATGATAGGGGGAAGTTTCTTGACTGGGATGGTTGATCTGTTGTCTGCTATTTCGTAGGTGAGATTTCCTCTCTCTATTTTAAGTTGGACATAGTTCTTCGTGTGGTAAATGCATGCCAAAATTCATCGCCTGATATTTCTGCCCTGCATCATGTTGCCATGTATGTTTCGGCAGCATTGTAATTGTGGGTGAAGTCAAGCCATGCTCGTCTGTGGTGACCCTCGTACTAAGTAGAGGGTTATCCACTTCTCACTACTACTACCGCTTGGCGCTTGTAGTTACTCCTCTTTGCGTTTTTTTTTTTTTTTCTATAAACCTCTTAGAATTATTCTGAATCACTGTATGGTTTCTTCATATGTGTTTGAATTTCTGTAATAATAACTCAGTGTCCCATGTGTGTAGGGTCTGCTGTAATGATAACTCAGTGTCCCATGTGGTGTAGGGTCTGGAAGTGCAGCCTCACAAATATTTCCATTTTTAGGTCGAATACGTATACAGTGCAGACTATGCTAGAGAGGAATGCTGGCTGTAGGGTGGCACATAGGGCCTTGTGTTTACAGGCCCTAGGTAAACCCGACCCTCGGGTGTCATAAAATATCGACTCACCCTAAACTAGGGCGAAAGGGGGATGGAAGCCGCTCTTTAGATGTTAAGTCAGTGGTCACACTTATTAGGAGTAGGTACTGCATCGGCAAGGTTAGTGTAGAAGCAGCTCGATGTTATGTGTGACCAAGTTAGCATTCTGCGCTCACCAGTTGACATATTTGGTGGAGGAGTGGTATTGCATTCGAGGCCAGCATCATCTTTGGTCACCATGTCTTCCGCAGTCCATGACATTAATATTGACCATAACCCTTCAGGTGCAGCCGCTGCTGTACGCTTATGTTGGCTGCCTTGAATATACTGTTATAACGATATCGGCAAACGAAAGCAAGCTTACCCATGATCACGCTACTGTGTACCATGGGTATTTTCTTGACGTTCTCCACTGATATTTCACACTAGCTTCTTGTTTCTGTGTATCAAGGTATATTTCTGGTACCTTGTTTAGATATATATATATATATTTTTCTCTTACATGCTCGTTAACTGATCATTGGATGCATACAGCAGTTGCTTGTCATTTGATCTTAATTACTTCAGCGGTCCTCCTCGTTAATTGGCTGTGCATATGTCTTTTACCTATTTACTTTATCTTTTATCTTTATTTCTGTAAAATGTTTACTTGTCTTATATATATATATATATATATATATATATATATATATATATATATATATATATATATATATATATATATGGGGGCTGGAAATCCTCCCCTCTCTTTTTTTTTTTATTTTCCAAAAGAAGGAACAGAAGGTGGCCAGGTGAGGGTATTCCCTCAAAGGCCCAGTCCTCTGTTCTTAACGCTACCTCGCTATCGCGGGAAATGGCGAATAGTATGAAAATATATATATATATATATATATATATATATATATATATATATATATATATATATATATAAGTGTGTGTGTGTGTGTGTGTGTGTGTGTGAAGCGTCTGGGGTAAACCATGGAAAGTTCTGTTGGGCCTGGATGTGGAAAGAGAGCTGTGGTTTCAGTGCATTATTACATGACAGAGACAGTGTGAACGAATGGGGCCTTTGTTGTCTTTCCTAGCGCTACCTCGCACACATGAGGGGGGAGGGGGTTGTTATTCCATGTGTGGCGAGGTGGCAATGGGAATGAAAAAAGGCAGACTATGAATTATGTACATGTGTATATATGTATATGTCTGTGTGTGTATATATATATATATGTATACGTTGAGATACATAGGTATGTATATTTGCGTGTGTGGACGTGTATGTATATACATTGTGTATTTGGGTGGGTTGGGCCATTCTTTCGTCTGTTTCCTTGCGCTGCTTCGCGAACGCGGGAGACAGCGATAAAGCAAATATCGAGTTTGCCTTTAGAGTTTCGCAGGTTTATTCATAAGTTCATTAAGTTTAACACGTTGGTCATTGGTTTCGTTGTCTTAGTAGTCTCCGTCGACAGGGACTGATATATTAGAGTGGTAATCTTAGGAAAATACCTGAAGTCTGATACAAATATTTTCTTGAGTAGACGTACTTGTCGGCTCAAGGATGATGAAGACTTGCCATGTAGCCACAAATATTTGATTTTAGAGTTTGATGATAATGGATGTGTCGATGATAGCAGCGAGTCGTTCACAAGTGTAAGCAGGTGCATGGTAACTGTATTGACGCATGACCGTTTCAGTCCATCAACTGGGTGATTTTTTTTTTCTATTTAGGTTACACATCACGAACTAGCATCTTGGTAACGCCTGCTGGGTTTATGTTTTGTCATCATGAGCCAGTGTCCTCCCTGATAAGTGAGAGTCATGGCCATAAGGCTGTAATCTTAAACCATGTAATTTGTGACTAAAGCTTAAGCTCGGAGTTGACGAGGATAGAATTTTGAAATTCCGTGAGAAAGGTCATTTATGTAGATTCGCAATCCTGTTAACAGCAAGAACGTACTTAGCAGATTTTTGAAGTTCATTATTAAGTGCATGACGCTCATTGTATGTTATTATTATGGTTAGTGATTTTCTGTTTTACCATTAACCATCTGCTTTGGAAACAGATTTAACATATCGGGGAGATATTAGAGTGGGAACCAAGTAACAGAGGAACCTGTCTACTCCAGGAAATAGATTCATAACCATGTAAGGGACTTGGGAGTTAAGCTTCATACTGTTAATGCATGTAGCCTGCTTGATCGTTTTCCTTATTTCTTGGGGCGTGAAATCATCAGAATGAAAGGAACCTTTGGAGCTCTGTTTATAATCGGACGACATTGAAAATGGGGAAGAGGAAATGAGATGAAGAGATTGAGCGAATATCTTGAAGGAATGTTGCAGGTGGTTGATAATAAGTTGGAAGATATGAGACATTTCGGCCGGGGAGGTATGCGAAGTGAATTAGGCATGGCAGGGGGTGTGGTGAAAAGAGAAGAGATGGGGAAACTCTTTAGCGTGAGATGAATTGTGTCAAGGTGGCTGAAATGGATGGATATGCATAAGAAGTACCTTCCATTTAGTACTTTCCACGGGTAGTCTCTCACGCTAAGCTCCGCACGCTTTATGTGTCACATTACCTCTCCCTGTTTTGCATCTCTCACTTCTGTTGTCATATCATCCAGCCATTATGTTCATGGTATTCCCAGGGGGGGGGGGGGCTACATCCATCCGCACATCTCCACCCTCACCGCCAATGATTTTAGGTTCTGTTTTTCATTTCGTCTACATGTCCAGATCTTTTCAGCCTTCTCCATATCGCTTTCTGACGTTTCTCTGTTCAGTTCTCGTCCTTCTATTTTCATTCCATACAAATTTTCCCAGGTGAATGTCTAGCAGTCTTCTCGGCCGTCTTTTCCCCAGAGATTATCACTGTTATCTTCAGTTGCTGTCAGTGCTCTTAGTGCTCCTCCACACAACAGAAGTGGCAGTATTGCCACATAAGGTACTCATCGTCGTTATCAGACTCGCCTTTCGTACTTCCCCGTCATTGCATCGTCGGTTGCACCTGTCTTTCTCATTCCGTGCCTTCCCTGGCTCCCATATGTCTCTAGTGAACCCAGATGGTATAGCACCACCAGCTATAATTAATCAGGATGTTTATCAAACCATCGTTTTCTTGTTTTCGCTTGTGAGGACCCCCTTCCACGTTAGTTATTCCCTCTGTTTCTTCCCCCTTCCCGGTACACAGTTGTGGTCAGCGTGTTTTTATAAATTTCATTGCTGAAAAGGACACCCTTACTCTTTCCTTTCTGTGCGGTATGCTCTTAATTTGCTTAGTTTCTGCCCTCAATGCATTTTTCAGTTTTGTCCTTTTATCACCCATTCTTGTTCCCAGCTGCCACTGCTCTTTATTTTTTCTTTTACTTCGACTCTAGACGTATGGACTTCGTCTTAGTGTTGTCTGCCTCCCTCGTTTTTGAGCTTTATGAACTCCAGACTTGCTCCTCAACTGTCTGGTCTACCTGTTCGTGCTCCAGACTTCCCTCCACCTCTAACTCGATGCACCTGATGTATTGATGTGAAACCTAAAGGATCATTTGCCTAGTATCGATTTTAGGAGGATAGATAGAAATGTTGGTTCACTTTCCCTTGTCTGTGTTAGTTTTGTTTATGCTTCTGAGAACTGGCTGCTTGTGTGACCCCACCGCTAGCTAAACCACGCAATACTCGGGAAACTGCTGCGTCACATGATTACTGTGTGGCCGTCGGCAACTCAAGGGTGGGCCCTTTTGATAACTCTTTCTTTCCCAACACCTCGCTTTGGACATCTCTACCCTCTTATGTCTTTTCCAATAACTTTAACGGGGCACATTACTAATGAGACGTTTTTCACTTCCAAAATTCATGATTACTTCCCCTGTTTCTTCTTTTTCCCCATTCATTAACCGCTCTGTGTTTCAATTAAAGCCCGGCCTTGATGTTAACTTTTGTCCTTGACTGGAGCCTCCATCGAGAAAAAAAAAAAAAAGGTATGAGAAAGATATGGGGTTTGAACAATCATCAGAAAACTCAAAGATGAATGTCTCGTATGTAACGTAGGGGAGACGATAAGTTGGCGATAATGTCGATAATGTCGACGCACAAGGAGGAGGGGTATCTCATCGGAGAGGTCAATATGAGAGAACGAATGAGACTCGATCGGGGCGACGGATAATTCGGATGAGGATGCCAGAGGAACGATGTGCGTGGTCGAACGAAGCGTCCTCTGCCCAAAGTTGATACGGAAGGGGACCACGTTAGTGTGTAAAATGAACAAAAGATAAAACTGATAAAAGTTAGGATGTTCATGTTTCACTTCAGATGACTTGGCTTGAATTGAGGAAACGTATGTGTGTTCTGAGAGACAGTTATGTGCCAAGTCCACGCCGTGGAATTGAGAGTGGAGTCAGGGCTAGATAGATGACTGTTGGATTAGATATTCCTTATCTAAACAGTAGCCTTTTTTTTTTTTTTTTACGTACAGATCACATAAATTGATTGCACCCGACATGAAATTTTGTCACGTGACGCTATGGCCATCCTTGGTCCCTCGCGATGTGCCATTTTTCGTGTTTACTCACTTTCATAATTTGATGTTTCCCTGTGTTAACATGTTGTTAGACATGTATTTCACACTTTGGTGTAGAGTTTGGCATTCATTTAGAGTAGTAGCTGGTGTTTGTAAATGTCATGGTGTCTCCAATTTCTGTTGTTCATTGTCAGTTACTATGTTGACGGAGGAACAACATATCTATTGGTCGCTGCTTCTGCCTGAACGGTCAAGAGAAAGTAGCCGGTTTAGTGTTATCCTCTGGGGTACATGAGGTTGTTGGATCCAGCATGTAGATTTAGATTAATAGACGCCACTGTTGGGCTTCGTTACATCTAGCATATTGAGACAGTCTTATGATGCGTGTCATAGGACGCTGGGTCTGACCTGAATTATAAAGTAGCTTGTTTTTGTGCTGTTCTCGTCCTGCCGGCGACGTATCTTCACGGGATGTGTAGGTTTAGAAACGTTGTGATGTAGTGTTGTCTGTGACTGAAGTGGAAATCGTAAAAAAAAAAAAAAGAACTTTTGCTTTATTCTATGACAGTCTTAGGCCATGGACGCTTGTCTTATTTGAGACCGGGCCACTGAATGTCAAAGTGGCAAGAGACAAAGGAAAAGAACCATTAAGAGTGATAAAGGTACAGAAGTGTTAGTATCATGGTAACGAGATGTAGAGTTTCAAAGATTAACTGTATATACAAACAGCATTAGCGCGCACTTCTACCATCATTACATCACTTGTGTGTGTATATATATATATATATATATATATATATATATATATATATATATATATATATATATATATTATATATATATATATATATATATATATATATATATATATATATATATATATATATGGGTGTATTTATATATTTTTGTGTATACAATAAGGTAACGATGATGCGCAAGATCTAAGATGCTGACAACCACGAGGGAAAATAAAAAGACCTGTAATAAGACCGTACCCCAGGAATAAGGCCTTACCTTGTTTCAGCATTCCTCATGGTTGTAAGAATATATATATATATATATATATATATATATATATATATATATATATATATATATATATATATATATATATATATATATATATATGTGTGTGTGTGTGTGTGTTTGTTTTTGTTTTTTAAGGAACCCCAAAGAATTATCCTTTTGTTTACCCGGGACCTCCTTTCCTGAGGCACCTGCAGCCCACGGCTGCGCTTCGTCCTGTAACAGGGAGTGATGGACTCCTGTGGAATGAGTTCTGTTGTGACTGTACTCCCAATGATAAAGCCAAACCCAAGGTGACTTCACTCGCGGTTTAACTTCGAACAGGCGAAGTAAGGTAGCACATATATATATATATATATATATATATATATATATATATATATATATATATATATATATATATATATATGTGTGTGTGTGTGTGTGTGTGTGTGTGTGTGTGTAGGAAATGATCACAGTTAAGCGCGTGATCAAGTAAGTTCCTAATCCACGTGGAAATGAAACAATGAGTTCCCACTTTCGTGTAATGATCACATTTTCAGGAGACATACAAGAAAGAAATATGTCAATTGATATACAAGGAAGAGACGCAGCTAGGACGCCATTTGGAAAACAAGTAGCTTAGCCAATGGAGGTCGGGTGCGTTCAAGTCTGGCAACATGCGTATCATAAGATTTAGTATGTGGACAAGGAATTGAACTGTTTAAGAATTTTTCAACAATAAAGCTATCCAATTTGTGTAGACCTTCACTAATATTAATGTTACAACTGTGTATTTGATCATAGAAGATTCAATATTTCTCTTGGTACAGGAGTTGAGTAAATAATTGAGAAGGCATTACTCCATTTAGTACGATGATCATATTTTTTTTAATATGATTAAACAAGGCATTTGATTCTTGTCCTGTTCTTATACTATATTTACTTTGCTAAAGTCTAACAGAAAGATCCTTACCAGTCTGCCCAACATTAAACATGTCACAGTTTTTACATGGTACTCTATAAACACAGCCTGCAGAACTTTTTAGTGAGTTCCTGATTAAGTGTTGTTGTTCAAGGCAACATTTACATTAAAGTCTCTAAGCAGCATGGGAAGTAATATAGAATTATTACTGAAAGGGAGAACTGTAAGGTTCTTGGTATCAAGGGAGTGTTTGGGTTTAATTCTTAAAAAAATTTCTTTGCCAACATAGGGGGTTTCCCAAAATCGTACTGGTTATCTGACAAGTCTGATTGTGAATGCCTGGGAGAACGAAAGTTGAGCCAGAAACTTTGAAGATTAGATTCATAGCAATAGGGTAATACATAGAAATATGATAGCCACCCTTTTCATAATGGGCCGTACCACTGTATATTTCCAAGAAAAAGGAAAAGTGTTTTCAGGCAAAATAAAACCTGTGAACAAGGGCAAGCTTTTAGGCGTATTCCCTCTGAACATGAGGAGCGAGAGATACAGCTCGTAGTTGTGTTGAACATCCCGTATAAACTGTACAAAAGATAAGGAGGAGGGAAGTAGGATTTAGGAGAAATGAAGGAATATAGAATTCATTCATTGTGAAATTTAAAGGTAAAACAGTAGTTTTATGAGGAGAAATAGCAGTAGTGGCATCGTCGGTATGGAAGTGGAAAGTAGACGAACAAAAGTTGGTCAAGATATATGGTGAAAGTAGGGAAAAGAGACTACCCGTAGCCTGGAACCTTGGTTGTAGTAAGAGAAAGTAAGACCAGCATACCAGACACGGACGGTGTAAGATGGTTCCGGGTATCATTTCCGCATTCCCAAGTCAGGAATACAGTTCTTCCTTATCTCTCTTCTCTCTGCAGTTTCCTGACATGAAGTGTTTACGATGGTCCCGGGCGACACTTTCAACACTTTCTTCGTCCTGTAGTTATTCCTAGGACGACGTTTGCTATTGGTTGTTTATCCGAAGGCATTCTGTGTCTCTTCATCGTATCTGGGTTTTTTTTAACCATGACAATCAAAGCAGCTATGAAGAAACTGGATCCTACTGCCTTGGGTTTTATAGAGTGACTGACTGCATATTTGGTGATCGTATTATGATAATGCAGTGGCACTGCAGCTTTCAAGTTCCTCAGTCGATTTGAAGAAATCTTTATAGTCGTTACTTGAAGAAGGATATGACCGACTAGATTACACATGAATCTAAGCAAGATTCAGAAAGTATACGAAGGAATACTATCTCTTGTGATAGACCAGGGAATGAACAGCTGAAGCAATTACTGTGAAAAAAAATGGCATTGGCAAAAAAAAGAAAAAATACAGGACATTTCATGAGAAATGAGTAAGGTACTGTTGTCTGAAATACCACTGAATGCTATACGCCAAAAGCTTTTTGAATTGCTACATTCATTGCGTAGCTTCATAGGTTGATATACTATCCATCTACCAACCCCTGTTCTCGCTTTCTTTATCTCTACACGTTATCTGACTTTATGGTGGTCCATCGGATTTTTTTTTGTTAGGCCGGAACTTGATTAGTAATTTTATATTCTCTCAATTTCCATATACAGGTTTTATGGACATATTGTTGCGCTCATTGATGTTTATTTGCAGTTGTCCTTGGGAAGGCTTTAGAGCCAGTTTTTGCTTGGGGATGTCATCAGAAGTGGTAGGATTGTGATTTCTGTATGTGAGGTCCATATGGGTACTAAATATGATGGTGGTGGTCTTGCAGCTCTCCGCGTCCCGTGTTCCAGCCGGTGAGCGGGAACAACAAAGGGGGACGCTCAACCAATGGCCGCGCACCACCTCACGACGTCATCTCGCCGCAGCACGAGGAATTAATCAGGTTCTTCAACGATTGTGAGTATATTTTAAGTTTTTTTTTTTTCTGCAGTGGAGTGTTATGTTCATGGTGTTTACTATCCATTTCATACATATGTTTATTGTGATTTATGCGATTTTTTTTTTTTATCTAACAATTCACAATGATCTCACCTACTGAGAACTCTTCAGTATAGTGACGAAAAGCTGAAAACAAGTGTTACGTAATTACCCATTGCATCAAAGTACTTTGCATTAAATGAATCACTAATATTCGTCAGATTCTCTTCAGATTGACGACAGGTTTTTGGAAAAGTGAGTTTGTAATATGACCGGCGACCAGTTTTTAGTAAAAATAGATAACATAACAGCTGATTATAACGATCAAAGGAGTTAAATTCGATAAAGCAAACCAATACGGTATAGCAGAAAGAAATATTCCTTTTTTGAAACTGTGTTTTAGGAAGGTGGTGAAAATGACACTTGTTTTCGTTAGTCATTCGTGTAAGCCATGAAAACAGTTGATGTACATACATATACATATTTCTTTACGGTACCCAAAGGTTAGAATGCTTGTACTGAATATATAAACCTATTTTAATCCAGGGGGTTTAAACCCCAGTCTGCGGTCAGAATGATTTAATTGCATATGATCAGAATTCATTTTCGGGCTGCTTCTGAAACACACTTCAGTTCAAAACATTTCACCATCAGATATGCACTTGCCATGTACATACTTATTTGGCGACCTCTTATCTAAGTATTTTTTCTGCATACTACATTACTACTAGAGTTTTGTAGGGAATTTTGCAATAACTACACAAGAGATTCTTTGGGATAAGGATATCGTGCATTTTTTTTTTTTTTTTTTTTTTTTTTTTGTCATCCCTGGCCGTAGAACATGTTTCCATACTGCCTAGCACAACTCTCACAACCTCGGTTACATATGTAGTGCAAGCGCATGACACGGGAACGCCACTGCTGGATAAGAAAGAATGGATTTGATTGTTCATTTGGTGTGTCAAGACCGCAGCGTTACCCAAGGTCCTATATTAACGTTCACGATTTAACTCTGTTACGCGCCTAGTCTCCCACTTTTCCCATGTAAGATACCGAATTTTAGGCCATATAATCGAGACTTTAGAACCGTCAAAACCCCTGTAGGGATCTCGGATTTCGAGCTGGAACTCGGAAGGCATAAAATCTCCGTACCAAGTCAGGAGTTATCGGACTGCATTATCTTAGACGTGCACCCCGAAAACTCCCGATACTTGATATACCGATAACGGTAACTTACTTCGTACATGAAGCGTATTGTTGAGGACATGTTACCCTGATTTGATGCCAGACTGTGGATTAGAAAAGAAAAAATAAGCATTTACCAGCAAGTGAGTGCTCTAAAGGGTGAAAGTATCGTAAAATAAAAGGTCATGTTTTTTGTCTTAAGATTCCGTTTCGATCCCAAGCCGTGTTGTCAAAACACCCCTTGGGTCCATAAACAACCGCAACAATTCTTGTAGTTTTTCTCATGAAGATTAAGCACCTTAGACTGAAATTAACTATTTGAATCAAAACTTCAGTGGCGTAAGATTTTGAACTTTGAATTGTTCTTGTTTGTAGGTTATTGACTCATTATTTTTATCTGTTTGGTACCTGTAGATAGATTTGTCTTTAAAAAAATGCCGGTGCTTGAAGGAGTCAGTGGTGGCTGTGATAATCGATGAATCGAAAATGTGGCATAAGCTAACTGTTGTCGCGCGGGGGGCAACTTTCACAGTTATCTTCGTCATAATCTACTTGGAGCGTCTTTTTCAAGGCCTTAAGATGTGGGGCTATGAGTAGCCACAGACGTTTCCTCATCGTAGGTATTAGGTCTGAATTTAATTCTTCTGGGTTATTTGGGTTATGTTATCGCCTCATGTTTCCGCTTTAGACGCAGTAAATTGGTCTCGCCATTTTACGATTCTCCTTGGCTTTTCAGATGACCATGAGAGAGGCTACTGATGTCACTTGTACAGCCTTGGTTTACTGATAATGTCTGCCTCATATCTTTGTACCATTGGTTTTGAGATGTCTCTTCACCGTACCAAGTGGTATCTTAGTAAATGCATATGTTGATATACATTATGTTGCTAGATTTCAGCTGAAGCGTATTTGATATGTTGATATAAATAATCATGAATCATTAAGTTTTGATAAAGGATGAAGTTCTTTCCTTGTTACAACTCTTCAAGTTCTATTGACTATTTTTTCTTGGTCACAATGATTGTTTTAGATGTCAGAAAAGTGTAAGTAGCATGTTTTACTTCATGAGTAACACGTGTTCGTATGTGAATGTAGAAGACTTGCATTCAGCAAGAAGTAAAATGACATGATTACGATGAATTCACAGTAAGGAAGGTTTTACTGTGGAATGTGGGTAAGAGGTTGGTGCTAGTTGTTGCACTTGTGGATATCAGTTATGTTATGATTTAGATTTTTTTTTGTAAGATGAAAAGTAATTACTTTGCTAATTCATGTTGAATTGCCCATATGTTTTTCCTTGTTTATTATTAGACAAGGGCCCGCCAGACTTACAGTTCTCGTAGGGTAACGTCTGACTCCTAAACAGCTGGTGGGTGAGGGTGTGTTAGGGGCGGGCGACTAGTCACCAAAACAGGTCAAACCTGTTCGTGTTGATGTCTGTTGCCTGGCCTTGACGTCACACTGTAGACGGTGAGGCAAGGGAGTGTTGTCCTCGGCCACACCGTAAACCACCTTCTTGGCAACTAAACTATTTCCTGGCATTTGTACGTGCTGTTAGTAAATTTGTTATGACTTGCATCGAGAGCCTGTTAGTGTTTGTGATGGAAGGACGGCGAGACCGAGTGTCCTTTGAAAATCATTTGTTTGGTCAGCGAGAAAGCACAATAGCAGATATTGCATGTGAATGTATCATGTTGAGTGACCTTTATATTATCCCTCATTTCATCTGTTAATGTGTTCTGCGTGATGATGTTAAAGATCACACGGATTTCAACATTTTTTCTGTCTGTTGAAAGTGATAAAGGAGGCACTGATGCCTGGAAGGAATCTGGAAGCAATACGTCGAGGACAGTAGCAGGAGTGGCATCTAGATGAAGCTGCAGTATAAGTCGATTGGCACCGGATTTCTCCCCTCCCCTCACACACACACACACACACACACACACACACACACACACACACACTTAGAACAAGCATCTGTAAGGAAACTGTCGTGTACCGTCTGTGATTAGGAGGTTCGTTGCCTACTCTCAGACGTTTCACCACTCGAAGATGGCCGGAGATAAGAGATTATTATGCTCCTAGGGGGGGTTGATCTGAATTCACTGCTGGCCCATAGGACATTACGGATGCGGCTAGTAACAAGTTGATCTTTTTAAACTCAGTGCATCTTTGTGTTCGTTACATGTATTTTGCAGTAACCGATAGCAGTTGTAGTGGATGGTATTGTGAATGTGTAGAGTGGTTGCCAGAGGTTCTGTGAGCATTGTGCTGCATTTGGTTGAGATGATTCAGGTTTGTAGGTAAGGATGGTAAGAAGGCGACAATCATATCTGCTGTCTCTAAGAATTGTGAACGAGTTTTTTAGTTGTTGGAGCTTGTATGTACTGTTACACTATTTAGGCCGATGCGTTAGTTATTGATAACTAAATTAGTCGCAGAGTTAACGATGTTAGCTCTCGGCGGTGTAAGTTAGTGGTAAAATTTATAAGTTAGACCCCAGGTGATGTCACAGTTTGAAATTTAAGCCTCTTGTATATTTGATATAAGGTTAAGTACACCATATTAGTACGGAAACCTATATAGTATTTGTGCAGTTTCGGCCAGATAACTAAAGAAATGCACCGGCAAACAGATGACCTGAATAACGTACCAGGTCTGACGCTTGGCTACATGTGTCCGTATTGGCGACAATTACGGTAGTGGATACTGGGAATATACCATCTTATACAACTTTTCAAGAAGATTAGAATACTAAGATAAGAGTTACTGGTGGTGCATTGGTGAGATAAGAGTTATTGGTGGTGCAATGGTGAGATAGGAGTTACTGGTGATGAATTCTGACGGTACTGTCCATTATTTCACCCGTATATGTATAACACAGGCGGCATATATTTGACGCTAGAGACTCCGTGTCTCTCAAAAGAAGGCTGATGTCTCTTTTATGCGGAGAAAAAAAAGTAGCTATTAGACTCCTTACCACTGGTTGAACTGATGGTCGAGAACCGCCTGACTCGTCCATATTTTCATTAAATTTGGCTCAGTCACAGTGACGTCATTGGCCAGATCTCTTGACGCCAAATGTTTTTCAAGAACCGACGCTCCACTAGACTAACGGTCATGATGGCGATTTTGTTTGTTGCACCAATATTCTTCATTTATTCGTGCTTGAAGTTTTAGTTGTAGTTAGTAAGTCATTTGCTTGTTGCGCCACAGTAATAGTATGGATTTAATCATGCTTGAAGTATTTGTTGTAGTTAGTAAGTACAAGTAAGGAGAGCCCAATGGATTAAATGCTTTCGGGCAGTACCGACAGACTGTATATATATTTTCATGATAGCCGCATGACTTGTTTATAACAACACTTATTATATGAGATGATTAATTAGTGTCAGATAGTTTAAGGTACATTTAAGAAAAAGTAAATTACGCTGTTAATGTTTAATTCTAAGGAATAAGATTAATGCTAGAGTACGACTTATTATTCTGTATGATCATATTCATTGTTGCCTGTATTTGAATATCCATTTGTCATACTTGTATGTCTCTTGCATGTGAATACACATGTTTTTGGACAAAAAACAAACAAATTTTCTTATCATTATGCATCAGAAATACAGTGAAAGAAAGCCTAGTATGTCATTCTTTGTAACAGTAACGGGAGATACATTGATACAAGACCAGTGATCTTTTGTCAGTAACGGGAGATACATTGATACAAGACTTAGTGATCTTTTGTCAATGACACTGAAAGTTGCATATGTTTAAATAACGAAGGCCAACTAATTTTGCTCGAGAGTGCAGTAAGGAATTAAGCTGTTTTACAAGTAGCAACTGATTTTTTTAAATGATCATATGCTATTTAGCGTCTGTATTAAACTCCGTTAATGAAGTCTTGTACTTGGATTGTCGGATTATGTATGTATAGGGAAAACTAGTGATTGAATGGAGGAAACAGTGGCAGGCATACAATATCGGATGTGCTGAGTAGGTCATGAGGCTTAACGAGAGGTCGTGTGTTACGTATAATTCGAGTGTGAAAAAATTTTCCGGATGCCTTTTCCTGGATTATAGTGGGATGAAAGTGACTTTTAAGATGCAAGATCTCAAGATCAGAAAGCATAGGTAATGCAGCGTAGACATAAGATTACACATTTGCTTCATGTTTTAGGCTATAGTAGCAGATTTTTTTTTTTTTCCACTTTTGGCACCTTGTAGGAGATGGTAGTTTAGTTAAACATCAAGATAAATCCTGGAAAATTCCTTTGTGTGTGTGTGTGTGTGTGTGTACTTTGTAGTAGACTGTAAAAAGCAGCCGCCCTTGCAAGTATCCCACTACCCGACTTCCCTGTGTGAAACTGGTATCTGGAAGTATCTTTTAACCAGTGTTAGTTGCTTATTGACAGCAGATTTGGATGCATGTGTAGGTATCTTCCGATTCTTTTATTCTTTAGATTTGTTTATTTTTCGCTAAGATGACAACTGGTCTGCGAGTTATCAACCGTCACTTCTTTCGTTGTTTTCATATATTTTGTTATGCTCCGACTCTCATAGGTCGCTTGGGATCTGAATCCAGAGTCATATTAGGGTTTTGAGCGCAGTTAAGGACAGATTTCCCAGACGAGGTGTTCAGTTCGGTATGTTACCGATCGGAGCTGGAAAATATCTCTTCGGTGCTAGATCGAATGCGGATATATAAGTATTCAGACCATCGGGTTGATCAGAGCTGTTGGATGAGTTTGGACAGCACCAGTCAAACTTCCTGTTTTGATGGCCGTCACACCCTAGGGTAGAACCGTCGTACTCAAGGTTCTTACCGCAGTGCTCAAGAGGTTGATTGCATATGTAAAGGTACAGTGTATAAGCTGTGAGTTTTCGATGCTCACAGTGACCCACGGGTAGAGATTACTGCACGTCCAATGACCCTTTAAAGTTTTCGGAAACTGCCGTTGTTAAAAGATACATACATCCGAAATACATTTTAAAGTGTATTCATTTGTACATCACCTTTGCGTAATCAGAATAAGGGAATATTTGAAAAATTACATGTAGGAAACTAGAATCTGGGAAAATTCCGACCTCAGTCGACTAAAGTTTACAGAGGAAGATGTTCTGAGGCGCGGTGTAGCATATATAACTGGTTGATGATGATGACAGCCAAAACTGTTGGCAGAGAGAGGGGTCATAATTTAACAGGGAAACTAAAGGCGCGCGCTCTACTTTGCTGAGATGACCCTAGTTATAGAATTATGGATAGAATTATCATACTTAACCAGTATCGCTCTGTTATGATTACATCTTCACAGCATTATTGGTTATAAAGGTTGTACACAGATATGTATCCTACATACAAACCTGCAGTCATTATATAGAATAAGAATTAAGTTAAACATCCGGATACTGAGTGCCAGTTTCCACACATAGACGTCCTTTCAATAGATTCTCGCAAGAACTTGTGAAGCGCACATCCGTCGCTACACATGGGGAACCGGCCGCACCTTCCTTTCTAAAGGAATGCGAGAAACACTTGTATCTCCCAGTCCACACCCGGTTACCGGTAGACTTACCAGTGAGCTAGTAATAGCCGGAGTAACTTTAGTGATTTAAACGTCATAATTGGGTAATTGTCTATAGATTATTTTTGTGACACCTCTTTATGATAGACTAAGAATTTTACGGGAATATAGTTCTATCAATGGTCTTTCAAACGGCCTTCTCTAGAAATTGACTTTGGGTGGTGATAGGCAGGCCAAGTGGAAGTGATGGTCACATGTAGCGTTTGCCAACAGTTTCTCCTTATATATCATTACTGTCGGCCATGATTTAGTTTTTTCCTTGATGAGTTGCCAAGGAGAACTGCCATGTCAAACAACAGCGAGAGTGTGACGCACTTGATGACGCAGTGCCAGTATAGAGGAAAGGTTCGCTTTGCACATTTTCAGTTTGCGCTACAAAGTTATGAACTAACTAGTGACTGCAGTAATTTGATAATGCCAGTTAGTTGTACTGTGGTAGTTGTAATGATGCACATAACGTGTTGGGAGATGTGTTTGATAATGAAAAATTGGTGTGTGTGATAAGTATGATGGTAGTATGTGTTATATGTGATGGTGGTTGAGACGATGGTAAAGTAATGATTCTGCTGTTGCTTGTAATGTAAGATTTTTATTTGAATATAGTGCTAGGTGTTGTATGGTAGTGGTGTATCGCCTGGCTATATATTCGTTGTGAAGAGAAGCGGGCTGGATAGGAGTCTAGGTCATAGCCAAGCCACGTATTCTCATGAATCCCTTACAGCACAAGATTCTCCCTCGTCTTGCCAATCTGTAGCAATACATTTGGTGTATGCGTTTTATGTCTGTTGTTTAAGTTATGTAAAGGTATACTGAATATATAACACGACACGTTTGCTTGCTAGCTTTTGTGTATATGGTATTTATGTTTCATGTAATATTAGGTTTTTCGTATTCTAGCATTGGACATTAAAGTATTGCTGTATTAGGTAGTCTTATAACATTCTTTACCAGCAGTGTAACGGATTAACAGTGGATTGTTCTGCTTATCTCAACCGCTAGTTACGGTTAGTGGCTGCAGTGTTGTGTTCCTAGGTGTAGAAACTCTGATTATCTGGGGATTTTCACCCTATTGATATGCGTTATGGGGACGAGGTATTTATGTAATCTCAGCTTATTGTTTTCTATCCATAGAAGGAAGTGCTTTAAGGTATATTCTGTATCCTTCACAGACGGTAGAGTTCTATTCATCCTAAAACATATATTGTGTAAGTCATGGTGACTCGACGCTTAATAACGGAGAAGGGGTGGCAGGGATGGATCAGTACGGGTGGGGGACTTAAGGTCAGAGACTATAGTCTGTGATATATACAGGTTGCGTCATCCCTTGAGACACACCTCCGCGCGGCTACTTATGATTGGTTGACGTCAAACCGCGTGTGGTTCTCATAGGTCGGTAGCCAGCGTTGGCGACTGATTTGGCCCGAGTTTCGCATTGGCGTCTTGCCAGCGTTGCCGGCTGATGTGGTATGCGGTTGCTGAATCACCTCTTCGTATTATTAGAAAGGTATAATCGTTGCAATAATCATTCGCTGTAAGATTTTGGTGTACTTTTAATGGTCACTTATTTTTTTTTTTTCGATTTGGTGTGTCTGATGTCGGTTCAATTCTGAAGATTCTAGCCTGAAAAGCACACTAGGAAAATCGGGAACATGTTTCGTGTTTTTATCATTAACAAGTATAATTGCCAGACTAACCCTGATCTCAAACGTATATATCATTGAATGCGCCTGTTTTAAAATATATGTAATTTACATCATGTCTGTCTCCTACGCATACACTATCAAATGAAATTATTTTTTTATTTGAAGGATTACTATATTCTAACGTCTTGTGTTATCACCAGCATGGGGCAATGTGTGTAAAGAGTTGGAGATGGGCCGACAGAACGGACACGATGCAAGAGGTAAGTTGCGTGTTCAGTATATAATATTGAGTATCAATTGCTTAGAAGTTGAAGCTAATTAGGAGTGTAATAGTAGTGCATTACTTAGGCTTTCAAACGATAAACTTGCTTAATTTCGTCCTTTATGAAAATGGAATCCCTTTCCATTTCAGGGACGATCAGAACAAAATTTATGTTCGTACATGTGTACATAGTTGATATGAGATATGGAAAGAAAAATGACAAATATGCCTGTAAGAGATGTGATTACCTGCTAGAATACTTGGGAGGTGTTATAGCAGAATATGTATGGAAGGGAAATAGCTTGAAAATAATGTTTTGAGTACTTATGTTAGCTGTAAGTGTGCAGATAAATTATGTTGATTAATCAGCCGAGTAAGACAACACTAAATTGAGTTCAGTAAGGGTCAACAACTTCATTGGTAGCGGGATAGCCCACCTGCTTTCTTCTTCCTCAGTATTTCATATTCTAGTCTTAAATTTTTCCATCAAGCCCTTTTCCTTACTTTTCAATGTGCCTATTAGGATATATATATATATATATATATATATATATATATATATATATATATATATATATATATATATATTATTTAGCTTTGTCGCTGTCTCCCGCGTTAGCGAGGTAGCGCAAGGAAACAGACGAAACAATGGCCCAACCCACCCACATACACATGATAGCATTTTACCGAACCTAACTGTACAACGCGGAGGTTCGGTAAAATGCCATCAGCTGGCTACGTGCGCCTGTTGGGAAATAACCGGTATCAACCCCGTTGCTTACCATTGTGAGACGAAGGGTATTCGAGTACATAGTATTCGAATAGTTGTTTTATATTAGCCAGGCCCATATCCTAGCGGTTAGCATTCCTGCCTCTAGCACAGGGGTCCCGGGTTCGATCCTGGCTGTTGGAGGTTTGTATGTTCTATGAAGGTGCGCGTTTCTATGCTCTTTATTCGTGTGTTTGTATATATATATATATATATATATATATATATGTTTACATTTCCTGCGTTAGCGAGGTAGCCTAAAGAACAGAGGACTGAGCCTTAGAGAAAATTTTCTCTTGGCCCTCTTCTCTGTTCCCCCACTCTCTCCCCTTTATGTCGCCTTCTACTACACGCAGGGAATATGTGGGAAATAATCTTTCTTCCCTATCCCCAGGGATAAACTGTGCTTTTATTTTCAGTTAATCACAATTTTCTTTTCTCCTACACACTCTAAAACTAGTTTCTGTAATTTCTCACTTGAATCTACCTGTAGGTTCTCTACCTACATGATCATTACATTATGCAGAGTGCAGTATGAAGGTCCTCTCATATCTAGATGACCTTGCAAACACATCTCAGCACCTTGACAATACAGATATGATAAACATTACACTGCATAACTAGAACTGTGCCTCATCCAGAACAGAATGTATTCTTTACTCATGTCTGCAATCACCCTCTTCACTGCAGACACAGGAATCCACCTTGTACCATCCTGTCATTATGAATCATCAGTCACTCACTCAACAAAAGCACAAAATATTTTGGGCGTTGTTTATGACGCACACATGACATTCAATCCCATTCATTACCTGAAAAGCAATGCTCAGTCTAGATCCCTTTAGAACACTGACTGGCACCAGACTTGGACATCTTGCAGGTTGGGAAAGAATGACTTCGATAGATATTGTATTTGGAGGACAGTATGTTGTCAGTGGGCTGAACTAGAGCATATGAAACTGTCAGTGTAAACCACACAACAGTCTGTGGGGTTTGGCGTTGGATGGTAGGTGCTAGCTTCACCAAATTTTACATAATAGCAAGAGAGTGGACATATGTAAATGAGGCCATTGTTCATAACAGTAACTCACTAAGGTAGAAGAAACTATAGTTAGTTTCCCATACACTATTTTTATTTGTCAAATGTAAACTAATATTTGTGGCAGCCTGTTGCCGGGATGTCACAGCCTTTGTGGAGTAATACTTTGCTGCAAAGGTTACTCAGCAATGGGATCCTTTTTTGTCCTGATGTGATGTATTTTTATTGAAAGAATATATGATATATATTTACAATAACTAGTTTTTTTTTATTTACAGGGAGCAGCATTGCATATTACCAGGAAAAAAATGAACATCCAGCATTACAAGGTATGCCTCATTCAGCTTTGTCCTTTAACATGCAGGAGGGTTAAACGTGTGCAAGGAATAGAGTGAATTGGAATTATGTGATATACTGAGGTCACCCTGTTGTCAGTGGACTGAACCAGGGCATGTGAAACGTCTGGGGTAAAACATGGAAAAGTCTGTGGGGCCTGAATGTGTGGATAGGGAGCTGTGGTTTTGGTGCATTATATATGAGAGCTAGAGACTGAGTGTGAGCGGATGTGGCCTTTTTTTGTCCGTTTCCAATGCTACCTCGCTGATGCATATGTATGTGTGTATATCAGTAGGTCTTTCTTCGACTGTTTCCTGGTGTTACCTCGCTGACACAGGAGCAGCGACTAAGTATAGTAGATATGATGAATATATAATAATATTAGTAATGATAATAATAATGATAATGATATTAATAATAATAATAATAATAATAATAATAATAATAATAATGATAATAATAATAATAACAGTAACAGCAACAAGGGAGAAAGCCTTCTACCTCTGTATATCATGCGTATCATAGAAGGGGACTAAAGGGAAGAGAAGCAGGGGCTTGAGACCTTTCCCTTCCTTTTTCCAACATCTAAAAGGCCGAACAGAAGGAGCGAGGCAGGGAGTGTTCATCCTCCTAGAACGCTCAGGTTGGGGAAAAGAAACTTGGATGATCTGGCTCTGAGTGAAACAAAGCTCAAGGATTGAGGGGAAGAATGGTTTGGAAATGTCTCGGTAGTAAAGTCAGGGGTTAGTAAGGTGACAAGAGGTAAGGAAGGAGTAGTAGTGCCGCTGAAGCAGTTGTGGCAGTGTGTGAAAGAGTGTATTACTGGTTATATCTATCTATCGATCTATATCTCTGATACCCATGGGATCTTCCAGGAATATAACTTCCATGGGACTTCTGCTAAAATCAAATTAGAAAGCTGACCCTTCACAACCTTTACCATGATACCTTTGAATTACAGCATGCATAGTAGAGTAAGTTATGTGTAAGTAATGTGAGATTGCAATTGGTAAAAGATGGAACATATACTTTTTGATGTAATGTATATATTTTATTATGCTGCTTTCCTAATTTTTTGTTTTCTTTTTTCAGATTTTAAGCCATTTGACCTAGAAGCGTGGTGGGGCAAGAGACTTTATCAAAATCTTACCCAGTCTACTTAGAATATCCACAACCTCAGTGGTTGATATCAGGCAACTTGTCTCTCCACTTTGAATAGCATTGTATTATCTTTTTGACCATGGCACCAACAGTGTAAGAAGTACTTACACAGATATTAATGGAAGAGAGTCTCATAAGTAAGCAGTATGGCCTCTTTTAAATCATCAATGCTGAGTTCATTTATGGATTTGCATAGCTGATTATTATTATCTAAGTGGATATAACAGGGAAGCTCAAAATGCTATTACTGTATACTACCAAGTACAGGCAGTGCCCACATTTCTCAGTTTTCTCAACAAACAAATCATGATAAGTGTCAGTATTGCAGGTCAATGAGAGAGGAGGCATTTAAACTATTTTTTTAAGATGCAGATTTTACGAAACTTGAACTTATTCAGTTGTATGAAAGAACAGGACAGATGAAATGTATGAGTAGTAGTTTCCCCAGATTTTGGGGAATAGCATTGTAGGACTAGGTGATCCAAGATAGTAACTTGTAGCATTCCAAACAAAAAGGGACTTTTTCAATTTTTTTGGAATCAAAGTTTGGTGTATATTCATGAAATGTAGCTCATATTATGACTGCACTCACCTTGCAAACTGGATTCATGAACCACTGAATCCTTTTATGTACTTAAAAGATCAACTTTCAGATAAAGCAAGTTGATATGAGATCAAAATAATTTTTAAGCGTAAATTAATGGTAGTTCAGAAAATGTTGGGATATATTACTTTTTATGTATTTTTTGAATATATGACCCTTGTTATTGATACATAATCATGGATGCCAATATAATACATCCTTACACCAATTATGTATTTTCAGGATTTTCCAATGACGTACATTGTAAGTGTGGCAGGTTTGTTTGGAAATATTATATATTTCTCTCTCTACTTGCTATACAGTACAAAACCACCTAAACTGATACCACCTGAATGATAAGAACTGGCCATTGAAAACCAGCTGTTTTATAGATTTATTAGTGAATGCAGTTGGTTGGAGTCTCATGATATTTGAGGCCTTTTTTTATTTTTAGCCCACATTCAAAGTAAATTATATTGGAAGGAACATTCCTCAGCACATCTAAATGGTATTTGTTTGGGGTTTAGTTAGGAGCATGAATATACAAATTTTGTATTAAATCATAGTTAAGTTTTTAATAAGCCCCAAGCATAAAATCAGATAATTGCTGTAGAATTGTAGTTCTAGTTAGTTTTGGCATAAGTTTGTGTGTAATGCTGAGGTACACCAACAGTGATATAGGGTGAGGCAGTGTTTTTGTAGTAATTTTTTTTATGACTAAGCACTGTGAATATGGTTATACCTACTTTCTACTGTAGGTATATTATCAAAATTATTAACTTTTAACCAAACTTTTTATGAACTGACATAATGTGTATCATTTATATTCATTTCATGGCTATAGGGAGGGAGTAAAATGATATCCAAGATGTGATGATAACCACACTGTTGTAGTTATGTTGTATATAGATAATATCCATAAAGAATTTCTCTGAATTCCAGTATGGAACTAGATTTTACATCTTTGGATAAAATAAGTGATTGTGGGAAAGTACATTTCCCATTGTTGGGATTAATGTTAGAAAGGAAAACATGAAATAATAGTATCATGAGACTCCAACTGTGACACTGCCCTTTATGTCAGGTGTCTCCAATGTCGAGTGTCAGTTGGATGAAGGGGTTATCTCCCTGAGGAACTAAAACTCACCCATAACCTCTGCTGTTTGTGGACAATTTTTATGGAATAAGAATAATCTAATCTTAGCTGGTATAAAAAGTTAATTTCTTTTTATCGTCTGGTCTGGACAAATGTGATACAATAGTTCAAGAAAGTAAAGTGAGCTCAGTTCCTTGGGGGCATAACCTAATCGTTTAGTCTGTGATATTGTTTCTTCCTGTGAGGCACCTCACAACTTGAGACAAAGTATTTTGAACCAATCTTGATGCTGGATATCTTTGACCTGACATACTTTGTACAAATACACATTGAAAAATCTCTTTGTTTGCTGATATCCCTTATATTATTTTGTAGACTTCTTGTGGTTTTACATCAAGCTGGTCATGGTGACCTTGCATCTTTGAATCAATTGGGAATTTTCACAAGGAAAATACAAAAGGTTTTTACATCTATTAATATAGTATAGAAAAAATATAAAGCAATATTTTTCCTCAATGATTATGACAACCACTCCTAGTTTCAGAAAACATTATCAACTTGTTTGGACACTTCTCTGTATTCAAGTCACAGCAGCTTTAACATCATAATAATATTATAATAATCACAGTGCCACCGTGCCCCACAGAAAACAGCATTGCCACCCCGTGTCAGTGAGGTGTGCCAGGAAAACAGTCAAAAAAAGGCCACATTTGTTTACACTCAGTCTCCAGCTGAATGGGAGGGGGGCAGCAATATTGTTTCCTGTCTGTTTATTGATATGTAAGTGTATCGGTATAAATATATGTATGTGTGTGTATGTGAGTGGATGGATCATATGTAAAGGTGAGTCATGAAAAGTGGTTTGGTGGTGAAACTTCTGGGTAAGATGAAATGCAAGGCACTTGGAGTGGATGGTGATGCAATTGAATTTCTTAAGAAAGGGTGACTGTGATGTTCATTAGTTGGCTAGGATTTTCAATGTATGTATGGATCATGGTGAGGATTGGTAGAATGCATATGAAGTGCAAGGGGGACAAAGGTTAGTGATTAAACTACAGAGTTGTAAGTTTTTTGAGAGTTCATGGTAAGCTGCATGGAATAGTGATGACTGAAAGGGTGAAGGCATGTACAGAGCATCAGAACAGAGGAGGAACATTTGTGGTTTCAAGAATGATACAGGATGTGTGGATCAGGTGTTTGTTTTAAATAATGTGTGCAAGAAAAAAAGGATTCTGTATGTGGCATGTGTGGATTAGGAGAAACCATGTGATAAGGTTGATGGAGATGTCCTGTGGAAAGTAATGAATTTATGGTTTGGGAGGGAAGCAACTAGAGGTAGAGAAATTTTTAGCAAGAGTGATGGTATATATATATGAATGAAAAAGAGGAGAGCGAGTGATTCCAGGTGAATATTGGTCTGCAGCAAGAGTGTGTAATGTCACCTTGGCTGTTCATTTTGCTTGTAGTTGGAATGGCAAGGGAGATAAATACAACGGTTATGGAGAGATGGGTGAATACACTGTCTGCTTGTAGGGTGTACGTGGGCATTGAATGTGGAAGATGTGAGTGAGAAACTGCAGAAGTATGTGACTAAGTCTGGGAGGATATGTGAAAGGAGAAAGTTCAGAATAAAGGTGAATAAAAGTAAAGGTATTAGATTTAGCTGGGCAGGTTGGTTGAAGTTTGAGTTTGAAAGGAAAAAAATGGAGGAAATGGGGTGTTTTAGATACCTGGGATTGGAAATGGCAGCAGAATGAGCAATGGAAGTGTTGATAGGATGGGTGAAGGTTTTGTGAGCACTGATGAATATGTTGAAATATATGTCATTATCAGGAAAAGTGAAAATAGCATGTTTGAAGGTATAATCATCCCATCACTGTTGTATGGATGTAAGACATGGATTTTAGATGAGGATGTGCAGACGAGGGAGGATGTGTTTGAAATGAAATATTTGTGGACTGTGGTGTGAGGTAGTTTGACCTAGTAAGTAATAGGGAGAGAGGTGCGGTAAGAAGAGTGTGGTTGAGAAAGCTAAAGAGGGAGTACTGAAATGGCTTAGACATGGTGAGAATGAGTGAAATGAGGTTATATGTGCTAGAAGTGAACAGTAAAAGAGGGGAGATAAATTGAAGATGGAAGGCTGAAGTGAAAATGATTTTGAATGATGGGCCTGATTCAACTTACAGGAGAGTGAAAGGTGTGCATGGGATAAAGTTAACTTGAATGATGTGATATAAAAGGGGCCACATGCTCTCGTAGACTGAGCCAGAGCATGTGATGTGGCCGGGGTAAACCATGAAAAGGTCTGTGCCTGGTTGTGTTTAGGGAGCATACATATGATAGCTACAGACTGGATGTGATTGCATGTATTCTTTCTGCCTATTCTTGGCGCTATCTCCCTAACGCGGACAATAGGAATCATGTATAAATACATACATATGTAAATATATAATGAATCTGTAAATCACAAAACAAATCACATGGAAAAGTACCCTTTGTCCAGCAACCATAAAGATTTGACACCTGCACAGACAAACGAAAATACTACGAATACAATTTCACTAAAGTATTCTGTTCTCAGTTCAGTGAACAGTGATACACCTTTCTTAACCAAACCACATCCTCATCAGCCTAGAATTATGTTGGCTTTCACATATACCAACATCTTAGAATCTAATCCAACATAATCATAAGGTTGTGACAGGTGCTGTGTATAAAATTCCTTGTGACATGTTATAGTCTTTATTTGGGCCAGGCACAGAAATGACAGCCAACAAGAATAAAACAACCTGAATACCAAGGTAGGAGCTGCCAGCATAATAAAGCATTATTTGACCATCATACAGAGTAGGAAAGCATTTCCAAGATTATAAAATCAACCATTGTTGTAGAAACAAACGTTGTTGAATCCTGTTAATTGGCAGATTCCTATTGAATCTTTTTTTTTTTTTTAAAGTTTTGGCCACTTTCGATGTGCCATCTTTAATGACAGTTCTAATCTGTAAAGTTTCTGCAACCTCCCATCTCAGGGTGATGGGTTTTATCAACCTTGTATGTTCTGGTTTGACCTCCCCTCCAGTATTTCCTTCCAAAAGAGATAGAGAGGGAGCCAGAATGAGAATTTTTTCACTACAGCTCGGTCAGGACACGATATATAGTAAACATTTCTGAACAGAAAAGATTATATATATATATATATATATATATATATATATATATATATATATATATATATATATATATATATATATATCTTTTCTTTCATACTATTCGCCATTTCCCGCATTAGCGAGGTAGCGTTGAGAACAGAGGACTGGGCCCTTGAGGGAATATCCTCACCTGGGCCCCTTCTCTGTTCCCTCTTTTGGAAAATTAAAAAAAAAAAAAAGTGAGGGGAGGATTTCCAGCCCCCCGCTCCCTCCCCTTTTAGTCGCCTTTTACGACACGCAGGGAATACGTGGGAAGTATTCTTTCTCCCCTATCCCCAGGGATATATATATATATATATATATATATATATATATATATATATATATATATATATATATATATATATATTATCCCTGGGGATAGGGGATTAAGAATACTTCCCACGTATTCCCTTCGTGTCGTGGAGGGCGACTAAAAGGGAAGGGAGCGGGGGGCTGGAAATCCTCCCCTCTCGTTTTTTTTTATTTTTCCAAAGAAGGAACAGAGAAGGGGGCCAGATGAGGATATTCCCTCAAAGGCCCAGTCCTCTGTTCTTAACGCTACCTCGCTAACGCGGGAAATGGCAAATAGTATGAAAGTATAGTAGTATGATATATATATATATATATATATATATATATATATATATATATATATATATATATATATATATATATATCATACTACTATACTTTCATACTATTTGCCATTTCCCGCGTTATATATATATATATATATATATATATATATATATATATATATATATATATATATATATATATTTTTTTTCTTTTCAAACTATTCGCCATTTCCCGCATTAGCGAGGTAGCGTTAAGAACAGAGGACTGGGCCTTTGAGGGAATACCCCCACCTGGCCGAATTCTCTGTTCCTTCTTTTGGAAAAAAAAAAAAAAAAAATATATATATATATATATATATATATATATATATATATATATATATATATATATATGAACAAAGTGCATATGAATGCGAGAATGGATGAGCGAAACAATATACCTGAAAATACTTTAAGGTATTGATTGTTTCACCTCCATGATAATAGAAACTAATCATGCGGATATGGAAGGACTAACAAAGGTGACTGTTAAAGAGTGACATGATTTTATCTCACAGGGAATTATCTAGAATTAACTTACCTCTTTTTTTTCTGTCGATTAGCTAAATAGACTCATTATATTACTCCTTTCGCCTTTCCCTCTTTCTATGACCTTTCTATTCTTAAGATTTAGGTCGACAGATATCCGTTGAGTTCTGAATAGTTTTTGCTTTATGTTCTTGTTACATATTTCTTCCAGTCATGACAGTCATTGTGAAAGAAAAGGATTCGGGATATTTGTTCATGTGAATTCTTTATGCGCAGCCCAGGTTTCGATTGAAAATATACCTTTAATTTTTCTTACTGTATTTATAGTTTATCTCTATGAAGAAAAAGTCTCATAATTTATCACAAAAATAATAGAATATATTGCAATTACTATTTGAAGTAAAGCCATTTCAAGATAGTTCTATTATTTTGACTTACACAAAGTTTGTTTACTTCCACTGAACTTTGTAGGGGCGGGATATGGCTCACTGCGGGAAAATTTCTGCTGTCAGTCTTTCTAACATGCGAATTAACACGTGAATCCACTGACAATGGAAGAATGCGTGACACTTGAGAATCTTCCATATGAAGTTACTGAGAGAATATTGACTGACGTATGTGTGACTGTCGAAGATGTAGTCAGCAGTTCTGTTACCTGCAAATACCTCAGTGGAGTGTGTCAGAGGAACTCCTTATGGAAATCAAAGTTGAGTCAGCAATATCCGTATACTTACGAACATACTGAATCTCTGTGCAAAGAAAAAGTAGACTGGAAGGCTAAATTGATATCGTTGTACCGGTGCAAGAGGAAACTCGTTCAGTGTATCTTGGCTCTCTCTAGAACATTTGTTTGGTCAATGTATCATGACTACGAGTGGCCAGATATACCCAGACGTGCTTTGGCATTGTATGAAACTCTCTTCCTGGAGGACCTGGGTGAAGCCAACGTGTGTTACATCTTGGATGAATGTCGCAACATTTTGAAGGCTGGTCCGTCAGGCATGGATTTGACATTGAAGTATTACGCTGGAAAACTGTACAATCATATGTATGAACGCAGTGTGACAAACAGTAAGTGGAGAGAGTTCATTGTTCAACCGGAAGAATCTTTAAAATACAGCTATGAGGAAGCCTTATTATTAGTCGTGGTGAGCCTTCAACCTGTGTGTAGTGAGAATATTTGCAATAGCAACAAAGTAAGGCTTGGGCTTGACAGATTGGCATGTGAAACACTTGAACACATAAAGGAAATATCTCCAAATAATCCTGTTAGCAATAAAATGAGAAACAAGTGTGACTTTGTGAAAGGGAGTTTAAGTTACTGGAAAGGTGAACAGTGTAGTGAAATTCTTCAAACAGTACATTATATAATAAAACATAAATGTGGTTTTAAGATCAATAATAGTTTACATGATAGTGGACCAGACCATTATTGTATTGATCAAGTACTTTTAAACAAAAAAGGAAGCTCAAAACTCCTTTTAGTTATCGAATCCTGTGTAGCAAATCGACTGGGTGTACATACTGAAGTGCACAAAAATATAACAGATCATGTTTTAGATACATGGAAACTTTATTACATTGGGCAAGATGGTGTCAGTGGATATGTAAATGTGTGTGAATTATGCAAGCAAGATCCTTCATCACTTAGCATTGTAATGAATGACTGGCAAGAAGGACAGACTGTAGATGCATCAGGAACATGCCAAGCCATACTTCAACAGATTGTGTTTTTGGGAGAGAGCTGGTTGAAAGGAGAAAGATGGCAAGCTGGTGAACCAGTTCTTTATGATCTTCTTGATGAAGAGACTTACAATCAACCAATTCGTCTTCTATTCACTGCTTGGCAGCATGTTGAGCACTGGAAGATGAGCAGACTTTACCACTACATGCACGAACTTTTAAGAGTAACAGAAAATAATCAGATACTTGGAAAACTTTTGCATCTCAGCATTTTGCTACGCATCAACTCCAAACTTACACTAGAGAAATTATTGAATTTCAGGAGAAGAATGGGACAACCACCGAATACCATGCGAGACTTATTGCGAATGCTTGCCAGTGTTGACAAAAGAGCCCGCACAAGGATCACAGAGTTAAAAAGTCTCTTGTCATCAGCAGTTTCAAATTACTCAAGTCTAAGTCCATTAGCCAGTGTTCCTTGGCCACATGGATGGCCAGGAGGTGAGATGGTGCAGAAACGACGTGTTGATCGGAAAAGCTGGCAGGTGCAGTTTGCTGTGGGCGAAGTTCTAGAACAACGTGGAGGAGACTTATGTGTGGTGTATGACTGGGATTCCATGTGTGTGGAGAGTGAGGATACTTTGGTGCTGATGGGAGAGACAGGGCTTGCTCATGGCACAGATCAGCCATTTTATAGGGTTCTTACAGATGGTGGATCAGCGCGTTATCTTGCCCAAGAGAACCTCCGACATGCACGTCAACCACAACATTTAAGAAATCCCTTGATTGGTCGCTACTTTACAGCTTTCATATATCCTTTTTATATACCGAATCCTCAAAAGGCATATGAATATCCCGAGGATGCTAATATCAGAGAACAGAATGCACTAACTCTGAAATTAAAATTTTCTGTTCATGAATAAGTCACTATTATTCATTAGAAATTACTAATGATGACATCATTCATTTATTTTATAATAATTTATGGCACGTGTTTGACATTCAAATCTTTTTATTTATCACAAAGAAACTATACTTTTTTGTACCATGTCATAAGTGTACCAAAATTTTGCTGGGAATCTCACAAGAATTTCATCTTTTGAAAACATGAAAAAGAATTTCAGGAATCATGTGATGATCTCAGAATTTATCTTAATGTTTACCTCTCCAATACTGCTCAGGCAATAAGTTTGGAGAGCATGTAGTATATTAACAGCAGATTTCTAAAAGAAGTTTTTTCAAAAGTTGATTCTTTCATGTATTGGTGTAAGAAAACCAGCAAATCTTGCATTCCATTTTCTATATGAATTTTAAATTGGCAACTACTTTTATGTGATTTGTACACACGCACACAACACACACTCATAACCGGTGCCTTGTTTATAAGAATAAGTTGTGTTCATGTTTGATTTCAATGCATTTTTAATGTTACTACATATGCAAATAAGATAAAGTATACAAAAGAATGGTACATGTAACCAAAATATTTTGGTTCTCGATACTGCATTGTTATGATTTCGAAAAATTATTTAAACTTTAGTGTATAAGCTATTATCCAAATATGTACATAGGCTGGAATTAGTTATTTTTGGAAGTACAATAGAATGCTATATGAAAAGAACTGTCTAATCAATATTGGCTTTACATTTTATCCCTGAAATAAAGTGATTTATCAAAGCACCTGATGTTTTTAGTCACATATCTGGCAATTTTTTTATGTATAAATTTGTCATACATTTAATCAAAGTTACTCCTGGTATTTTTGTTGTCAGCTTATTTGATAGGCTAGTTATTAATCATATACAATTATGAATAATTCTTTTGTTGAACATTGAATGCTATCAGTGCAGTTATATTACACTGCATCGCATAAGATTAACTATTAAGTAGATGTCTGTAATAATTCTAAATGCCTCAAAGCACTTGCTTGTACCAGATTTGGAAAAGAAAAATAATCCCTCAGTATTCTTTACAAACAATTCATGCACTCCATCCCAAACTACATGTCACTTACCTCTTGTGCAACTGCAATGGAGCTGCAAACAGCACAGAATAGAGCATTCAGAACACTTATTGGCTCTTTAACAACTACAAACATTCAGAACATACACAAGGGGAAAAAATTACAATGCAACCCCACCCCAGTATACTTAACACTTAGGTTTTTGCAATGGCACAAAATCCTGTGCATCAAAACTTTCATATCCAGCCACCAAACCCCAAGAAGAATTGAAAAGTTAACCCTTTCTTCACATTTCAACAGTGTATAGTTATAGATCCCCTCTCACCTAACACACACAACTTTTACGAAACTTGTACACACCAAAATGACTGGACAAGCACAAACAACCAGACCATCATCCTGCTGTTGATACCATTCACAATTAACTACACTCCCAAGACATATATGAGTTACCCTTTCTTGTATGCATCGTGGACACCACTCATGTCTTATGCATAGCAAATGCTTCACAAAGATATAACAGCATCGGTGGACATGGGTGGTTTCCTTAGTGCCTTAGGAGTCCCATCAAAGGGGTCCTAAGGCAGGAAAGTAATGGTGATAGTAGAGCATTTGCATACAGTGGTACCCCAACTTGCAGTGTTCTGACTTAATAGATATCAGACATGTGACACTTGAGAATTAGCGTACATCATCGACTTGCAACGAATTTGAAAAATTACTTCTATATATCTAATGTGTTAAATACTCTTCTTTAAATGAAAAACCATGTTAGGATACTATTGGATATTATGCATATTTTATTGATATAGTAACTATTTGATTTGTATCCCACTCACTGGTGGTCCACTTGTAAGTGAGATTGCCTGATACACACTACAGTTTATGAATGCTGCTGTACCTGCTCTACCCTATTATTTACTGCCTTCCAATGTAAGAAAAGTAATTTCAATATAACTGCATGGAATGTTAAAGATACTTAGGGTAATACAAGACATAATTCTAAAATAAATTGGAGGTGTTCAGTAGCTTTCACGATGGTGAGAAACTTATTGTTATTTTTGTGATGGTGAGCAACTCTTGGCTATAGCCTGCATATTTTAAGAAACTTGCTGAGGAAGGAGGTTACACACCTTGATAAATACTTAATATGGATGAGACTGGTGTATTTTGGATTTGAATGTAAACCAGGACATTGATTAACTGGGTAGAATAGTTTGCTCCTGGGTTCACAGCAGCCAAAGGATTTTTGAAAGAGATTCTAAACTTAAACCCTTTCTTTTGTTTCATTTAGGAAATCCAAGGACAATGTAGTCTGCACAACCTGGCAGTAGATGTTAAATCCCGTTATTCAGGAGTTGAGGTGGACAATTTTAGTGCCCCTCCTCCTTCCCAGTAAGGCTCAATCCACCACCACATAAAGCATTCATTGCTATGTTTTTCAGTATCCATTCAATATTTCCGAGAGATCACATAAAGCAATCATTATGTTTTTCAGTATCCATTCAATATTTCCAAGAGTACTGTGATATGGCAGCAATTGCTGAATCAGATAATTTGGGATGAGGGGGATCTGTGAGTAAAGTTGCTGATGTGTGAGGCAGGGATAAGTTTTTCATTTCTGTTTGGAGGTTGGTTGTTAGTTGTGGAATGGTTTAGGTAGGAGGGATCCAGTGCTGTTGCATATAATTGAGTACCGAGCATTATTTTGGACAATACTAAATAATGCCCAAAACTGATTGAAAGATATATCAGGATCAAACATTCACTCAAGAATTTGTTAAGCTAACAGAAATTCAGATGGTAGTTTTTGACAAGAATGAAGATTAAAAAAAAAATTAATGCTAAGCCTCCAAAAGTATTTACCAGGCAAGATTTACAACCACTGGCACCGCTACACTGGGATGCAAATTAGATCCTAGAAGGAAGTAACATCAAAAGACAAGATATTTGGGAGCTTAGGAAGGAATTAGATCAATACAAGGTATATGAACCAGAAGTTTTATTTATTTGAAATTACCCCAAGAACAAATTCTGTGAATGAGTCCTGGTGTTACCTAGGACTATTTTTCTTTTCAAAGGTTCCTGTAGCTTTAAGGTTGCACTACTTTCAGTTGCATGGGAATGAAGACCCCTGTGGAGGGAGAGGTTCTTTGATGAGACTGTACACCTTGCCAGAGGTGACTTCACTTGTGGCATAACCTCGAGCAGGCGGATTCGGGTAACACATGAACCAGATGTTATGTAAATATATATAACAATCCACAGTGACCCTAGACCATCCACGAAACTGTTTAAGAGCTCATTTGAGATGTCCTGATAGAACGAGAGAGAATTTAAATGAGGCCAGTAACTTAGGTGATTGCTAAATACTGTTAAGGACAAATATATATATATATATATATATATATATATATATATATATATATATATATTCTTTTTTTTTTTTTCATACTATTCGCCATTTCCCGCGATAGCGAGGTAGCGTTAAGAACAGAGGACTGGGCCCCTGAGGGAACATCCTCACCTGGACCTCTTCTCTGTTCCTTCTTTTTGAAAAAAGAAAAAAAAAAAAAAAACGAGGGGGGAGGATTTCCAGACCCCCGCTCCCTTCCCTTTTAGTCGCCTTCTACGACACGCAGGGAATACGTGGGAAGTATTCTTTCTCCCCTATCCCCAGGGATAATATATATATATATATATATATATATATATATATATATATATATATATATATATATATATATATATATATATATATAATTTTCATGAAAGAGTCTTAGCATTTACTGCATGACTGGTAATTCCTCAGCTCGCTAGTGTCAGGCTTAAGAGCATAGATTAACCAGTTTCATTCTAGGCTCATCAGAATAAATTATTTCATATGCCAGAAATGGTTGGTCTAAACTAGGTATGGCAGACTTTTCACCCTTGCCCAACTTTAAAGGGCTTTCGTGACATTTATTTTCTGCTTTCTCCCAATAAGTTAATCTATGTTTGTTGCATTCCTCCGTAATTGAATTGTGAACCTAGACCCGTGATCATTCGCTTGGAGACATCAACCAGTCATGCTAACTTATCAAGAATTCATAATCCACATCCAAAAGAAAATTCTTCCTAGCATAACAGATACAAACCTTGAAATTCTGTATTTTATGCAACTAGGAACACTGTAACGTAGAAATGGAGAGTTGCCAAACATTTGTCAATATATATATATATATATATATATATATATATATATATATATATATATATATATATATATATATATATATAATATCTTTTTCGTACTATTCGCCATTTCCCGCTTTAGCGAGGTAGCGTTAAGAACGGAGGACTGGGACTTTTAGGGAATATCCTCACGTGGCCCCCTTCTCCGTTCCGTCTTTTGGAAAATTAAAAAGAAAAAAAAGACGAGAGGGGAGGATTTCCAGCTCCCCTCTGATTATTTCAAGGCGATCTCTCGCTTGCCGTTGTGTATTCGCTGAAAAGTTTATTCGCTGACATCTGTTTGTGTCTGCGGTCGCTGGACGTGATCCTTGACAACTTGAGCCTCTGGCTTCGGGTAGACAACAACAACCGCCAAAAACTGTTTAAGAGATACTAAACGTTTATAATTACTGTAAATTTCAATGCAATGGCAGGCAATTTCTGGCAAAGTGCCCACTAGTAAGTGTTCCGTATGTCAATGGTTATTCATGAGCCATGGAAGTAGTTGAATGCGTATAACAGTTTTAAATGACTGGGGAATATTTATATTTGTAATGAAGTCAAAAGTTATATGAAATATATGTAATGTAGTACTCATAAAATATATGTATCGTATAACTTCAAGTATCTGTTGCAGGGAGGCTAGAGGTTCGTTGATTTTTAACATTGCGAAAATTATATTCAACCTGTGCATTTTAGACTTTATTTCACTGCAGTAACCCTTATTATATTATTTTTTTTTTTTGTATATTTAAGTATAAAAGAAAGGCAGTTATAACCAGAGAAACGTCACCCAAACCAAACATAACCTAAGTATGGCTAATGCAGCTTAATATTGTGATAGCTGCTGGTGGAACAGAGTTCTGCAAAATAATAAATTCATTTTTATGATTTATATTTTCATTGCTGTGCCCCTAAAGTATTATGGGAATATCCTCCATTTTCCTTTCAGCAATAAATATGTTACTATTTTCATATTTATTGATGTTCAAAGTCATATCAAAGGTTTGCTGCAGTTCATAGGATAAGTAATGACCAGCATGTAAGTGGAACTGCATTTTTCTTAGGTCATATGATGTCTTTAGGTCTGGTATTCGTCTTGGAAGCTCACTCCTGTACTCTCTTCAGGGATTTTTATTTGAACTTTACTGTGGTTTTGAATGAACTTTACTGTGATTTTGAATATTTGAGTTGAAAAAAAAATAATTCCCCATGATATGTAAGTGATTAGTGTTTGATATATTACTCAGTGACTTGATATGTTATACATCATTATACTGCAGCCAGCAGTGGCTCCTGGACAGCCAGGACCTGATTCAGGAACGTCGCGCAGATCTGGAGGTACTTGCTGAGGACGAGTATCACAAGGTCATGATTTTCTTCTGCAATTGTAAGACTCTTTATTCATTGTACACATAATGATATTGCTATGAAGTATAGGAATCTCTTGCACACATTTAGAAGATGTGTGAATCTGGTGTTTTCTGAAAAGAATATGTGTGAGAAATACTCAGAGAAATAGAGGGATTTGTACGTGGCATTTATCAGTCAAGATTTGTGAAAGAATTCTTTGGAGACTCTGACCATTTTGCAGTTCTTGTTAGGGTTAAGGACCAGGGAGAAGTGGAGGTATGGTGTAAGGAGTGAAGAGGTAAAAGTGTTGACAAGTTAGAAAGTAAAATCAGAAAGAGTGTAAGGTGGAATATGAAAGAAGGGTGACTGAAAGTTGAGATGAAAGTGCAATAATTGTAAGGATGCAGACATGTGTGAATGTGTTTAAGATGTTTAGAGACTGTTAATCGTTGTAGGATTAGTATTTAGATACAAGGTCGTGAGATATAAGTATAAAAGGAAAGTGCATGGTGGACGAATGAAATTAGAAATGCTGTATAAAAGTAGAAAAAAGCATATGGTAGATTGCTTGAAAGAAATGTACCAATGGGAGTTCAACAAAGGAAGAACAAATATAAAATGTGTAAGCAGAATGTTAAGAATGACAGAGGAAATCAACGAAAGAAGAGATAAATATATTGGAAGAAAGTTGAGTGAAAAGTTAAGGGAAAATAAGAAATTGTACTGGAAGGAGATGAAAAAGGAAAGGGGGGATGTGAGGGTGGAAATATTAATGTGAGAAGTGAGGAAGGGGAGTTGTGGAATCAAAAGGAGGCAGTGAAAGGAAGTCGGAGAGATATTTTGAAGAACTGGTGAATATGGAAGAAGGTGAGGTAGCAGAGATATTACATCATGGGTATGGAAGATGGAAGGAAAAAGATACAATAGCAGGGCTTGTTGCAAGAAGAGAAGTGGAAAGGCTGATGATGAGGTTGAAGGCAGGAAAGGCACCTGGGATGGATAGGATTACAGCTGAAATGTTGAGATATGGAAGAGAAAGTGTGATAAAGTGGATGTATTTGATATCTAATTTAGCATGGATGATTGGGTGAAAGCTGTTATTATTACTTAATTTAATGGAAATGGCTGAGGATGTATGTAACAGTTGTAGGGGAATAGGTCTCAAGTTATCCCTGGGGATAGGGGAGAAAGAATACTGCCCTCATATTCCCTGCATGTCGTAGAAAGTGACTAAGAGGGTCAGGCATGGGTGGCTAGAAATCCTCCCATCTTTTATTACCTTCCTGAAGAAGGAACAGAGCAAGGAATCAAGTGAGAAATTTTCCTTTAAGGCTCTGTCATCTGTTCTCACTACCTTGCTCACAAGGAAGGCTCTGTCATCAGTTCTTGATGTTACCTTGATCACAAGCGAGATGGCGAACATGCAAGAGTGTTGATTGGTAGGGTGATGGAAGTGACTGAATACAAACTGAGTGAAGAGCAGAGAGGTTTTAGAAAAGGTAGTGGATGTGTGAACCAGATTTTCATGGTGAATATTACTGTGAAAAAGTATCTAGCAAAAGGTAAGAAACTGTATGAAGCTTTTATGGATCTGTACAAAGCATATGACAAAGGAATGCTTTTTGGGAAATGTTTAGGATATATTGGGTAGGGAGACAACTGCTGCATGGTATGAAAGCCTTCTGTACTGTAGCATATGCATGCGTAAGAGTGGATGGCAAGTTTAGCAAAAGTTTCGATATACGTATGGGTGTGCGGCAGGGGTGTGTGATATCACTATGGCCTTTCAACATATATGTGGATGGAGTGATAAGAGAGATGAAAGCAAAAGTAGGGAAAGGGGGGAGCAGAGATGAAGTGGCTAGTTACATGCCTGTTTGTAGATGATTCTGTGTTGTTTGCTGAGAGTGAAGGAGTTGCAGGTTGTCAGAGTGTTTATGATGAGTGTAAGCATAGGCAATTTAAATGAAAGGGAGTAAAAGTAAAGCAGTGGTGTTAGAAAGGAAACAGAATGAAAGTACAAATTTTGCAAAACCCTGTAGAGTGAAAGAAGAAAATGTGGTAAACTGTGTTATAGATATGGAGAGAAAGAATGACTGGAAGAGGTGAAGAAATTTAAGTATTTAGGAGCTATCCTGGGTAAGATTGGTGATTCCAAGGAAAGGTAAGGGAGAGAGCAGTACAGGGTAGAAGAGTCATTGGTCCCTTTATAGAATAATAAAGGGTAGAGGTGTAAGTCTGGAAATGAAGAAAGGATTAAGGGACGATATAGTCTTCCTGACCCGGACCCATACAACCAAAATATAGATGGGAAATGAGTCACAGAGCTCAAGAATCCAGGCTGTGGAAATAATTTGTTTGAGAGGAGCATGTGATATGACTAGATGGAATGAAAAAAGAAATGAGGGGGTTAATGAGAGATATGGTATGGCAGGGAGTGCCAAAGGAATGAATTGTGGGGTGGTAGAGAGAATGAAAGGTAATATTTTGAGGTGATTTGGGCATGTGGAAAGGATGCAAAGTGCGGAGTTAACAAGGAAATGTATAGTTGTATGATTAAAGGGGTTGTTGTGAAAGGAAGACCATCTGTAACATGGAGAAATAGAGTGGAAGAGTACTAGAGTTAGAGAAATGGTGGAGGAATGCATGGAATGTGAGTGTGCGAGGGATTCATGTAAAGACAGGTATAAGTGGGGACTTTTATAGCATGGTGACCCCTTTGATAGGAGTTCCCTCAGGAATGGGCATCAAAGATATAGATAGATAGACATATTTATCCTTTTATAAGGCAGTTCAGGTAGGAAGGTGATAATGAGCTACTGAGAAAAGGGGCAAGAAAAACAAAAAACATATGATAGAAGTAAACATATAATCGAAGTTACCTGTAAAAACCATCAGTTTGAGGAATGACATATCGTATGATTTTTTTTTCTAGCTTCTATTGGGGTGATTTTCATGAAAAGCATAGGATTTAAACCTTTGACTTGCATCCATTTTTTTCAGTTATTCAGCAGCTTGGTGAAACTCTGAAATTGCGACAACAAGTTATTGCAACAGCCACAACGTTCCTTAAGAGGTTCTATGCAAGGAATTCTCTCAAGTGTATTGATCCTCTTCTCCTTGCCCCCACAAGTGTCTTCCTTTCATCCAAGGTTGAGGAGTTTGGAGTTATCTCCAACAGTCGATTGATTTCAACTTGTCAGACTGTGGGTAAGAAATACAGCACAAAGTCTTCATGTTTTTAAAATTCCAACTTTGAAACAAAAACAATGAACTATGATGTCTTTACAGTCTTATATCTTTGATTTTAATTTCATTACATTTATAATGGTGGATCATTCAATGTGTCATCGGTACTGTTAGTTACCAAGTTATGCATGACTGACATACGAACACCCATATGCACAAACACAAAGAAGAAATTTGTAGTTTCCCAATCCAACATATGAATTATCACTTATACATAGGTACCAAGGAACTACTTTGTTTGGTGGGATGCCTCAGCTGGATGCCCCATTGTATGTTGCCTTTTTGTGAAGACTGATCCCTTTATCGACTGGCTTTTCTTTTTATGTATGAATAAAGAATGAATAGGGGATAGGGGATAAAGAATATTTTTCTCGTACTCCCTGTGTGTTGTAGAAGGCAACTAAATGGAGTGGGAGAGGGGGGAACAGAGAAGGGGGCTGAGTGAGGATTTTCCCTCTCGAGGCTCAGTCATCTGTTCTTGACGCTACTTCACTAATGTGGGAAATAGCGAATATGAAATGTCTGGGGTAAGCCATGGAAAGGTCTATGGGGCCTGGATGTGGATAGGAAGCTGTGGTTTCATTGTATTACATATGATAGCTAGAGACTGAGTATGAACGATTGTGGCCTGTTTTGTCTGTTTTCTTGGCTCTACCTTGCTGAAGCAGGGGATAGCAATGCTGTTTCCTGTTGGGCAGGGTAGTGCCAGGAATGGATGAAGGCAAATATTTATTATATGTGTTGAATGAACATTTTTTCATGTCTGGTAAACAGAAATGTGATATGTTAGGAATTGTTGTAAGAGAACTGTCTGTGTACTTTTTAGCTTTTGTGAATAAGCTCATACATAATGGTCAAGAGTGGGAATTGTGTATTTGTGTTGTGGCATGTTGAATTTATGTCTTATTAGCTGCTCCTCTCTACTTAAGGTAAAGAGAAGTCTAGTGAAGATGAAGATGCAGTAAAGATAAGGATGTAGTGAAGACAAGGATATTGTGAAGATTGTCACTGACCTGACTTTTATGGAAGGAATGACGATGAATGTAAAGTGAAATTAAGTATTATGATTATGAGGATATTGTGAAGTTCAGAGAATGCCATTTACCTATATGGATAGAGTGAAGAGAGACGCTAAATGGAGGTATAATGAAGGATGTAGTGAAGATTAGGGTGTGATGATATTGGCTTTTTACCTGACACCCTAGTTCTCGGGTGTCCATCATGAGGCCTGCCTAACTCTGGGGAATGGCCCACTTGAGATATGTAGAAAAAAGATATTTACCAAATGAGCTAATACACATGGACTAGTAGGCTAAACAAGCCTTAACCTAACCACAACTAAAGTTTATACTTGTTGATTGCTTTTGTATTACTTCTCAGAAATTCATATTTGAATTGCTAACAGGCTGTTGTTACCATTGTTATCAATGAAAAATTTATATGGCCCATTCTCATGATCATGACACCCTCAGTTACAAAGCTAAGACAACCCTGCCCAAAATGATCAAAGGCAGGTACTAGATTGACTGAAGAAGCTAGCAATTTTAAGAGACACATTTAGTCTGTTCATAGTAACTGATAGGAAGATTACTCTTCATTTTACTTAAGACTAAGTGCAATTATCATTCTGTTTTTCAGTGAAGAACAAGTTTTCATATGCATACTCCTCAGAATTCCCATACAGAACTAATCACATACTGGAATGTGAATTTTATTTACTAGAAAGTATGGACTGCTGCCTTATTGTCTATCAACCATACAGGTAAGATAATATAGAATACTTTCTGTGTAAAATGAATTATCATCCCACTCCAGATTTATATATGTATCATATACTATAGTTTTGTGTTTTTATGTTTACTTTGATGTGTAAGGCAGACTGAGAACTGAGAAACAAAATAATATTAACGAGGGCATTGCGTGTATTAGGGTAATTAATGAGGGCATTGCGTGTATTAGGGTAATTAACGAGGGCATTGCGTGTATTAGGGTAATTAACGAGGGCATTGCGTGTATTAGGGTAATTTTCACATAACAATTTGGAAGGCTTATTTGTTACTATACTCTGTTTAAGATGTTTTTGGTAAACACTATGAAAATGCATATTTTTATTGAAGTATGGATGAAAGAATATGCATTAAGTCTAAAGAGTTTTGGTTAATCGTGTAAACGATAAAATGATGTACTATTATATTTTGATCAGTGATGAATGTCTCTGTCGATGAGTGGCTGAGAAATGCTAAGCATGTATAGTTTAGTACTGTGGTGAATGAAGTTGAAATATAATGGAAGCAAATTTGGGATATGGTTTAGAAGTTAACTTGTATCAGCTCTGATATTGACTATCATCCCACTGACACCAGAAGTGCACATCATATCTCATTCAGGGCTTGCTTTATTTCAACCTGTTACTGGCACATTGTGACCTTAGTCACACTTTTTTTTAGATCATGTTGGCAAATGCTGCATCTTAGCATCAGTTTCTGATGTGGTTTGATATACCTTAATATCAGAGACTGCCACCATCTGACTTAACTATATATCAAAGAGACTGCCACCACAATTGCCCCCAGGCTGCTGAACACTCTGAAAATGACTCATATTTTATGGTTAACAAATCATGTTTTAAGAAGACTAGAAAACTAGTAGCTATATGTAACAAATTATTCAATAAACCATTTTTTTCTTAGGACCACCTTACTGTAGTTTTTTCTGATACTGATTATTTTTCAGACCCTTGGTGCAATACATGCAAGATCTTGGTGGGGAAGGTGAGGTGTTACAGCTGGCTTGGCGAATTGTTAATGATTCTTTGCGGACTGATGTTTGTCTCCTATTTCCTCCATATGAAATTGCTCTTTGTAAGTTGGAAGTTTTAAGATTTCTTTGATAGAGTTGGAATCTGTTTAGTATGCCATTTTAAAGATAACATGTCTGGAAGTGTGTGTTATTCATTGCTGTACATTGTTTTGCTCATACAGAACTTTCAGAGTATTTCAGTTAGATACTTTACAATAAATTTAGTAAAATTTTCTCAAATGTCATTTATAAGTACTTACATGTATTACAGTTGTATGTAAGTACTTGCATAAATTACAATTAAATAGTATTTAAGCCTGCATTACTTTCCAAAGTCCTTATGAAGGTTATGATATATTTCTACCATAAGTTGTGTGCCTGTGTCTCTGATGTTCATATAGTTCCAAAATTCACACATTGATTGGTTTTGAGGATTACTATTTATTGAAAATAGACGTACAGTGTCAGCATTCACAGTTTCTTCATTTCACCTTTTCCATTTATTATTGACCACTCCATTATTGTAAAAGTACTTCTTAACATCCTTTCTACCAAATCTCTTGTTATGGCCTCTTTTTGCTCTATCTGGTTGTGCTTGTGTGAAACTTGTTAACTTTGTGAACCTATGATTTTGAGTTTTGCAGTTTGTCTAAAGAATGTATTTAAACTTACAATCTCAAAGATATTTGTAGAACAAAAATACTTCAAAAGTGTCCACTACTTTCATTCTGATAATGCGTATAAGTTTTGCAGATATTTCAGCCCAATTCACTAAAAACTGTGGGAGTAAGGTCTGGTTGTCCGTGCATATTTATCATGTAATTTACCTTCACGGAAAATTTATTGATTTTTATTGTGTTTTATCGTATATGATAAATATTTCTTTGATATCATCAGTTTGATTTATTGATTTTTTCATAATAGACCAGTTATAAAAGTTTGTAATGTAAAATTACGAGCCACTCCATTTACATGCAGTGTTGTCAAGGTCAGGCAGGTGCTAGCAACATTACCTCTAACTTTCCTAGAGACACCTTTTCTCCTGCCTCAGTTTGATCGGCTTTCATTGCTGAAAAGTTGGTGTCCATAAAATCACTCCACTCAGTCCGAAGACAGATCATCGTTGTCAAGCAATTCAGAATCATCTTCAGCCTTATCCTCTAAATATAGCTAAAAGCTGCTTAGATCCCTTCCTAGAAGACTCGCTAGAATATGCTTGAAGATGACTGAATGCAGGGACAATTTTTGTGCACTGCCACCTTGACAACCACCCAAGTTTATCATGTGGTTTGGAAACGAGGTGCAAAACTTACTGCATTGCTTAGCTTGCTTGAATATTAACGTAGAGGAGTACTAGTGCATGGCTCTTTGACAAAGAGTTTCATGCGTTGCTCAGAGACACTGCAAACTGTTACAGCACCCATAATTAAGAAGCAGGTTTTAGGATGGAGATTAGTTGACATTGATTGCTTCTTTGAGGCACAACAAAGACAACTTTGATTGTGTAATGCTCACTGCTACATTTTTATGATGAATTACCTATGAATAGGTTTAAGAAGGCTAATTGCAAAGCATTTGGAGGTTATGTTTTTGCTGCTTTGGTGAAATTGACTATTGTATATAATGGAGATACTTTTTCAAACTGCATATTAAATGCAACTTATTTGCAGCTTGCATCCACATGGCCTGTGTGGTTCATCAAAAGGATTGTAAGCAGTGGTTTGCTGAATTAAACACAGACTTAGATCGTATCATGGAGATCACCCGGTACATCTTGAACCTATATGAGCTTTGGAAATCTTATGATGAACGAAAGGAAATTCAAGGACTGTTGCAGAAGATGCCTAAACCCAATACACAGTCAGTTCCTCGGTGATTAGAACCAAATGTATATGGTGCTTGTGATGACAGTATGTCTGTAGACGCAGGGCATACAACTCAAGACTTTCATATTCCAGAAGAGGAAGGTAGTTAAAGTTTGAAATTTTTCCTTCAACAATTCTTAGTAATGCCAGTTACATTTTCATTTTAGTGTTTTCCAAAGTAACTCGAATGATCTAAAGAAATAGTTTCTTTTACATCCTCAGAGAATTATGAATTTTGTATTGACATCAGTGGTTCCTTTACACTGAAAATTTTTCCCTTTTTACATTAATTACTGTTGTATACATTATTAGTTTTCTTACATTATTTTATAATCTCTTGCACATCAGAGCTGGTTAGTATTCTCAGGTTTCTGAAGATTTATCAGTTGTGTATGTGACATTTGCTAAAGAATTCTTCAGATAGGATTGGGTATCATTTAAGTAAAAATGTTGCTGCCTGTATCCTGTTTAACAAAAGAAAGCATGTTTAACATGAATAATTTTGTCCTTGATAGGTATACTATAAGGAGGAAATGAAAAATGAAAATTTAGAAAAAAAGAAATAGAGCTATAGTAAAGCTGTGAACAGCTTTGAGATGATGAAAAATTGTCATATAAGACTGAAATGGAGTCAAAAAATGTGAAGTAGATAAGGAAGTGGAGCTCCAGAGTTTCTAATGAAAACAATTGCAGTAGGTGAGAAGAGCAGTATTTTATTTCTTTCATAGTAGTACTTTCTTGGATAACTGAGTAGTTATATTAAAGCATCCAGTATTGATAATTATAAGTATTATTTTGATTTTATCTTTTGCTATGACTGTGATTGTCATATGATATTTTGGTATAGAATGGTAACCAAGCTGATTTAGGGCCAAGTTAAGATGGGTTTGAGGTATCTCAAAAGAGTATTAATAAGAATTAGATATTACCAGACTCTGCCTACAAGTGGTTACACTGCAGGTAAGAAGTTGCCTTTGTTTTGGCTATTTCACTGTCATTGGAAGGAAAGGAATATGATCTCAAAGAAGACTTACTTCAAAGGAGTCCATCATATCCCTGATCCTGAATGGAGTGCAGCCTTGTACTTGCAGGAGCCACATAAAAGGGATCTTAAGGTTATTGTTACTTATTATTATTGTAACCCTAAGACTTCTCCATGGGGTCCTGCAGTTTCAAGGCTTCTCTGTGATCATTAGCATGGTCATGAACTCCCTTGGAGTGAGAAGTTCTTTAACATGTTTGTACTTTGATGACACAAATTTGCTTAAAGTGAATTTTCACTTGTAGCATAACCACAAGCAGGCAGAGTCCAGTAATACTGGATCCTGGGGATTACGTGATAATAAAAAGTCCCTTATTTATATACTGAGCACTCTTATGTTGCAGAAGTCATTTTTTGGATTGAGGAGAAATGTGCTCAGAGTACGGGTACTTTGGCATAATCATGAAAGTAAATGAGAAAAATAGCCTTTCACTTTGTGTTTTTTTATTTGTTTTATCTTACATATCACAGTCTTCAGTATCAGCATATCTCTTTATATCTTCTGCACCATTTCTTGCTGTAGTTTAGTACTGTATGTGTGAACAAAACATTCACACACCTTAATCTTTGTATACCTCCACAGACTTCTTGAATGTCTGTTTATCTATTTAAATCCTCTGTACCTTTTTCATTTGTAAATTAGTAATGTATGTCATACAAAACATCCATACACCTTCATTTTCGTATACCTGTACAGACTTCTCCATAAGTGTTACTGGGCTCTGCCTGCAAGAGGTTACATTGTGAGTGAAAAGTCATCTTTGGTAAGGCTATATCATTAGAAATACTGTCTTGTCAGAGAACTTATCTCTCCAAAGGAGTCAGCATATCCCCGCTAAGAAGTACAGCCTTGGGCTGCAGGGACCTTTAGAAAGAGGTCCTGGGTAACACCTGAACTCTTTATAGAAATTGGTCCCGGGGAAATTATAAATGAATAGATAAAAGAAAAAATCCTCCTTGGAGACAATTGTTTTACATATGAACCTTTTCATCCTGTTCTTTTACTTTACTTTCATCGTTCCTTCATGTATATTCCTACTCATGTAACTGAAATTTTGCTTTTGAATCATTCATCTTACTTTTTCCCTATGTGCCCATGTTGTGTCAGTACTTTGTGTTTTACTTCGTTAAAATTTCCCTCATGAAAATACATATCTTTAGTAGAAGTTTCGTCACCCCTTTTTCGTAACTGTGTATATTTCAAAGTTATAATGAAGGAATTTTCATTAAAATCTAGATAAGTGACAAGTTAATTTTTTTATTGCAAGATATTTAGAGAAATATTCCTTTCCATGTCAAATAATGAATATCCTTATGTGTTGGAATGCAGTGCTTCCATGCTAAGCAGTCTTTTTTTTAAATCTACATAATATTTGAAATTTTTTTTTATTCAGAAAATAGATGCATTTTGTCAAATTCAGATTAACATTTAGATAAAGCTAAATAATTTTTATCAAAATTAAACGATATTTATCATACCCATGTGTGTTTTCTTTTCTACATTATATCTTTGTAAGAAGAGAGGAAAGTAAGAGTATAGGTTAAGAATTTTGGTGATTTCAGTCATGGTTATGGTTGTTCTGTACTTACTGAGTGAAGAGAGTCTTTTCAGTGTTATACATAAAAAGCAATGTATACATGCTGTAGCGGAATTATATGAGGAGTGTTATATCTATTTGCTACTGTATTAGGCATTTGTAAATGATCTTAAGCTTAGATTCAACTCAGTGCTGCCTATTACTTTTAGCTAAATAATGTGCACAGCCAATAACTTGTATCATATAGAGACTAATTCATTTAACCTGTTTCTCTTTGGTAAGGGTGGTACTTTCGGGACACTGAATTAGTTATTAGTTTATATGCCGTGTTTGTACCAACATTACTTACTTCATTCCATTTAGTCTTACCACATGCTCCTCTCATAATGCATTTCCTCAGCTTGGGTTCATGACCTTTGTACTCATCCAGTATCCATGTTTTGGCTGAATAGGTCAGGGTCAGAAGGACTATACTGTCCCTTAATTCTTTTTTCTTTTCTGTACTAACACCTCCACCCTATATTGTTCCATTAAGGGACTCTTCTTCCATATCACCAAACTTAGCGAAGATAGCTCCCAATTACTTAAATTTTGTCACTTCTTCCAATTTTTCTCCCCCTTATCTATATGTGTGAGTCATGTGAAAAATTATAGTCTTTTTTCATCTGTTCCTTACTGTACCTCACTAATGTGGGAAACGAAAATCAAGTATATTAAATTTCTACTTAGTTTTTAAAGATGAGTACTTTTTGCTTAAAAGGGTTTGATATTTAAAGGTGAGTACTTTTTGCTAGAAGGGTTTAATATTTAAAGGTGTTTTGTATGTACTGTGTTTCTTTTTTCTTGCTTGATCACCATATCCCATGTAAGCGAGCTACTGCATGGAAACATACACATTTATATGTGTACATATATGCACATACATGCACATATACGTACATACATGTACATATGCATATATATATACACATATACATATTCATACTTGTTCATCTTTATCCATTCCCGGCCCCACAGGAAGCAGCATTGCCACCCCCCCTGTATCAGCGAGATAGCACCAGCTAACAGAGGGAGAGAGGCCACATCTGATCATATTCATATACAAGTTGTCATGTATAATTTACCAAAACCACACCTCCCTATCCAGATCCAGGCCTCACTGACCTTTCCATGGTATACCCTGAGTGTTTCATATTCCCTGGTTCAGTCCACTGATGGTGCATTGACCCCAGTATACCACATCATTCCAATTAACGCTATCCTGTGTATGCTTTTCTCCCTCCTATATGTTCAGGCCAGAATCTTTTACACTCCATCCTTCCATCTCCAATTTGATCCCCTGGGTCTCCTTGTTCCCTCCACTTTTGACACATATATCCTCCTTGTCAACCTTTTCTCACTCATTCTCTATGTCTGAATAATTTCAACATAACCTTTTCTGCTCTCTCAACCACACTCTTTTTATTTCCAGACATCACTTTTACCCTTTCATTACTAACTTGATCAAAGTACCTCACACCTTGCTGTTCATCCTTGTCTGTTTGGGTTAACTTGCTAGTTTAGGTTATCATCATTCTTCCTGATGTGCTTATAAGGGTTATTGTCTTCATAACATACTTGTTAGGGTTATCTTGTCTTCATAATGTGCTTGAGCATTGCTGTAGGGCCTCCAACACAAAAGTATCATGTGTATGTAAAAACCTAAGTGTTAGGTGAATATTCTGCAATGACGTCATTGCTCTGAATGAAGGAAATGGCTCATTTCACAGAGTATAAATTGTTAGGAGAAAAGCTTACCTTTAGGAACCACTTTTAACTTTTATTTTACATTTTACATTTATAAGAACAACCATACAGTATAATATTTGTATTGAATATGATAAAGAAATAGAACATTTCGATAAGCAGACACATACAAACACCTTTGAATTGTGACAAGTTCATTACAGCTTATAAAGTTTTTGAAAATTATCCTAACAGAGCTTGTGAATGGAAAAGTATTTATACAATGTGAACACTTTTCCCTGTAGTCTGTTGCATTAGATTGCTTGTTAACAGTAATAAAACATTTAAGTGACATTGACAAACATTGCACAGATTATGTTAGTGTATTATTTGGAATACAAAGTTTCAAAACATTTTGTCCAAATACGTAGCATTTTTAACACTTGGTTACACTCTTTTAAATTCATCAGCTAAAATGAGCCTTTTCACAAAGGCAGTGGAGCTTAGAAAGCATGATTTTTTGTTTCTGATCGTAAGTATGCGGTACATCACAGATCATAATTTGAATCAGTAGATTCTTGTTTAAAAGTTCTTTCCATTCTGGCCTGTCCATGGTCCTTTGTTATTTCACGGGTAATGACCCCCAAGTGGCTATCACTTTCATCATTATTGCTATATGAGGACAGGCACAGAGGTCCATGGGAAGTAGGTACCTGTATGTTCCCTCCACCTGTGTTCATTCCCATTGCCATTCCACCACCTGCTGCTGTGGCAGCCCCAAGAGGTATTGGAAGACCAACACCACCAGGAGGAGGAGCTGGTACTCCTATGCCAATGCCTCCATCACCTCCACCATATCCACCTCCAGAACCACCAGACAATCCGTTTACACCATCTCCATTTGCCCCTGTGTGATACAGAAGTTGATTAGAAAGTCTGTTCTTTGTGTGATATGTAGGTGTTTCCTAGATAAGCCAGTGAGCAGATAGAAAAATGCATGTACCTTCTTTCTCCTTTGCTATACACCTTCAACCCTCCATGGCAGTCATCACACAAACCAGCAATCAGTCAGCTACAATTATGGACATCCTCTACTCTTCCAAGAAATTTATAATCTTTAAAAGTGGTGACATTGTTGTTCATGCTTACAAGTCGGGGACTACTACACCTTTTGGCCTAAATATTACACCATAGATATTTACAAAATTGTTAGGTGTAATTGTAAAATGTCTAAGGGGAAGAGATATCCATATAGATGACTAACATATGTAGGGAGACTCTCCTCAGGTCTTAGGTAGCCTAAAAGGGAATAGAGAAGTTTGACCTATTCAGTTAAAAATGTAATTCCTGCTATTTACCTCATAGATCAGTGAAATGGTTGGGTTTAGTTAAAGGAACATGAGGACAGATCTTGTCGTTTTCTCTTAAATTTTCAAGCTGAGTGTCAGGGAAGGGTAGATATTAATGACTGAAAAGCAGAATAACCTGGAAAGACTGACTTCAAGAAATTTAAGTACAGCTTTTTAGAAAAGTCATCACAAGACATTCAAAATTCAAAGACACTGAGACTGAAAAGGTTATACATACCACCCAGGAGCATTTCCTGTAGAAGATTGTCAATCCTGGCTACTCCAAAGAGTTTAGCAAATTGGATCTGTTCAATCATCTGCCAAGTTATTGACTGCAGTACTGGAAGTGTAAGTAGGATCTCCCCAAACCTGCCACGGGATTCATATTGTCGGTCATTAATGTAGTCTTCTAACATTAACTGAACTTGGTAACGCAAAGCTTTCACCCGTTCCACGTTACGAAGACCTCGAATAACTGAAATGTAAGCAGTGATAGCTTCATTCTTTTTCATAAATACTAAATTTTCTGTCTATATCTATATCAGTTTGTTTATTTTTTCTTCTTGTTGGAGGCTTCAGTCACGGACTAAAGTCCACATCAAAGCCAGGCCTTAACTGAAATATATAAAGGATTGTGAATGGAAAAGAGAAGAGACAAAGGAAAGTATTTAAAGATTTTTGGAGAAAGTGAAAAACCTGTATTTTGAAATGTGCCAGGTCATATAAGTGCTCGATGTTTTGGTTATCTTAGTTGTATCATGGGCATGAAGGGTCTTTGGATGTTTTGAAGCAGTGTTTATAGTGTTGTAGGGATTGATTATACCCACAGCATTGATGGGAAAGTGTGACGTGTTTGGAGGGTTTAGTTTCTAATGGGTGGACAAAAGGAAGGGTGGAGATTAAGGCTGAGTTGGGAGGACATTTGTTTAGTGCTTGTTGGGTTATTTCACTGTGCATGTATTTTGTCGTTGTTTTAATTGTTGGGATTGGGGGAATTTGTAAGTCAAATTTACTGAAGTGTGAGGAAGAGTTATGCTTTTTATTTCTACTGTGTGGCTGGTGGTTAGTTATGGAATATTCTGGGTGAGAGGGGTGTAGTGCTGTGGATATGATTGAGTGCCAGGGATGTTGAGATGGGATCGTATCAGATATATTAGTTTCACTGAGTAGGTTTTGACTATTTGTGGTTTCTAGGCTGCCAATGATTGTTATAAGTCCACAATTTTGTATAGTATGTAGCTTTATTATACTTGCTTTTAAGAGAAAGGAATACCAGGCAGGTGCTACATTTGTGTGGAATCAGGTACTTCCTAAGCCTTTGAGAGAAAGGAACAGTAGGTAGGTGCTACTGTTGTGTGGAATCAGGTACAGCCTAACCCGAACCCTACCCCCTGCTCTCCATATGTTAGACTGTTGGTATGAGAATGGGCAGTGCCGGAGTTTTACCGAAGGCAGCAAAGTTGTTATGACAGTTTACACACAGAAAGATTTTGAGTTATCAGACGGTTCATCATTTGATTGTTACTTTGTGTTTTGTGAAGTCAAGAACTGTCAGTTTACTGAAAGACAGTTTGTTTAGCCATAATTTAAGGCACTGGTATGATAAGAAGAGGGAGAATAGTTGTAAATGATGTAGTATGAATCACTTGTTATTTTTCAGCAGGCCTAATTTAGAGATAGTAATCATCTTTGAATACATGGTAAACTAGGGAAAAGTACATATCTGAAAATGGAAGCTATGTTTCTCACATAAGAAGAAAGAAATCGATTTATCTGCCACATGTATATCCAGATTACTACCTGTTTTAGCTTATGAAAATGGAGACTTTTTCCTTTTCAGGAGACTGGCTTGCATAGCACAGGAGCATATGACATGCCAGCTGCACCCTTGAGCATAATATAAGGCACTGGAACTGGCTAACAGTAAGTGAGATAGTGTTTTAAAGAATGTAGATTGTAAAGGATGATAGTGTGAGGAACAGTGAAATTCATGAGGGCTTTGGAAATGGAAATAAGCGACGAAAAAAGCTGTCCGTAAGAATGTTAGGTAGGAGCCTCTGCAAAATACTGCGCTAGACTTGCCCTCTGCACCCTGCAAGTGACCTGATAATGGTGAGGCTCTGAAGGATAAGAAGTGGCACTAGAGTTCACTAGTTATGGAGACTCTTTTGCTGTGGCCACCACAGTGAGGGAGTTTTAGAAAGGAACAGGCATCAGAGATATAGATAGATAGATGGATAGAAAAAATAGAAGATGAACGTTTTAGTGTAACTGTCATAAGGAGGGATGTGTAAGCTGTGTTAAAGGGAGGTATAGAGGGTTATGTGCATGGCATTGAGAGCAATCACATACCTTGAGGCAAACAATATTGCACCCCCATGAAAGAGGGATGATAATGTTTTCTGGGGCCCTATTTTTTTTTTCTAATTTTTTAAGAACTGACAAAAAAAGGAAAAGAAAATGAGATCCTAAATAAGGACAATAACATGCTCATAATGTCAAGTGCATGCAGTGTATTATGTAACGAAGACAAAGTGAGGACAAGGGTATTTGGGTTACTTTTGAAATAAAAATAAGTAGGGTTTGAGAAAAAAAGCTCAGGTCCCAACCCCTCAATTGACTTGGCAGTGACCTCTCCATCACCCACTTTCCATCAGGCTTGGTTTGGTGAGGGACATGTCATTATTTGTGCTTAAGGATAAGAGTTTTGTACTTGTTGCTTCTTAGAGGGGCTGCTTTGGCTCTAAATACCCTAGATAAACTGAATGTTTTTGTTTTGACTGATGATGTGTAAATGCAGCATGTATGGCAAATGGGTGAGAGCACATGGAAAATTATTTAAAAAATGGAGACATATATAGAAAGATGAACAAAGGAGTGGAAATAACAATAAAGCACTGGGTTTTCTTGGGAGACAGGGAGACATTATGATATACTTTATTTCCATGCATAAACTTGAAAGAAATTGTCTTTGGCTTACCAGGATCAAAGAATACAATTGCTTTAAGACATGCATACTCATGCTCGTCCAGCTGGACACTTCGCAGGGGCTGAATGAGCTCATCTATTACACGCTGACCAATCCTACTGATCTCTATCTCTGTCAACAAATAGGACATTGATAAGAAAAAGACAAAAATATGTTCTTTACCTTCTCATCACCTCTGTTGTAGATCACTGTGCAATGTCTTTATATAGAGAAAGTTAAGCTCTTTGGCTGCTCCTTATATTAACAATATTTCATCACTTGGTTGTCCATATGAATTTCAACTTTCACAGCATATATGACTAATTCTCACTCTAGTTTAATCTTCAAAATTTTCTCTAATGCTAGTCTTGTCTATACTACCATATAACTTTTTCCAGTTTTCAACTACTCCCTTTTTTATGTAAGCAATGCGGGTACACTGAATTTCCTAAACTGTGATCAACTTTCCTAACTGGGTAAAAGGTAGTATTGAAATTTGAAAGCAAGAGCTTGGAATTTATTCCTGCCGGCTAGTTTTAACAATATCTTCTTCAGATGTTATCAAAACTAGTTTAGAAAAAAAATTCCTGGCTCTTGCTTTTAGTTTTTGTTTCTACCTTTTCTGTATTTTCACTTTACTCCATTAATTTCTGTAGAGAACACCCATCTTCTAAATCTATTATTTTTGGAAGAAATTAATGTCCTCTGCCTTGTTTTGGGTTGCCTGATTTTGTACTACCTATATCCCTCCTATGGATAAGAGCAGTTCTTGAGATGTATAAATTTGTTCATTTCCCAATAATGTTTCTCTTACCATCAGAATGTACCGAAATCTACAGCTATTCAGCAAATTGTTCTGGCTCTGATACTTTGTTTTTTTAGTGTATGTATGAATTACCTATTTGCACTGTACAAAAAGGAGTTTTACACTTGCGGGGCCCCATTTTTTAGTATGAAAAAGTTTTGATTTGAAATTTAGATCGTGTGTAAATAATTACCCATTTGTTTTTCTCGGTAGAGAGCTTTACATTTGTAGGGCTACACTACCAAACCTCAAATAGTCTGTCATACAGTCTTGTATTTTTCAAATACTCTCTATATTGAATTCACCTTTGCATAGTTTGTTCTATGTGTCATCTACTCTGTTTTTGGAAAAAACAATTCTGTACTGATAGTTTTTCCTTAGTTTCTTATGGGAATATTATCTATTATTGTTACTAAAATGCCTAGTCTCAATTCCATCCACAAAAAAGATGGAAAACAAAAGTAATTCAGTCTTATATTATCAAACTTAAATTTTTATACTTAAGTAGATGACTTGGAATATATTTCCTCATGAAAGTGAAAAGTGGTGTTGACATATATGATTAGCTGTTTGTTGCTTGGAACACCTTGTTACTTTAAATAGAAAAAAATGAAGTGGGACAAAAATTTGATGCTTACCAGTATATTTTTTTATTTATTTTTTTACTCAGTAATATGTAGTTTTTCTTAAATCAAGCTTTAAGAACTTTGACCCACTTTGTTTTCATAATAGAACAGCATTCTTACTTGAATTTTACTCAAATCTTCCTCAAACCATGTAAACAACGAAGCTTCATCTAGCTGGGTCAGTCTTACCTGAGGAATTCCTAAGGATGACACAGTCATTACCGAGGAGGATCATGTCCTGCAGGTTCATAGAGCGCCAGGCAGCACCTAGCAGAAGGTGCTCCCCTGCATGGGCCCGTAGTAGCGCCACCTGTGGAAGGTAAGGCTGTCATTATACCTGGAGCTTGTAAGTATATGTGCTCACTACACTTAGATAAGGGAGTGAGATTCCTCACTTCACTTAGGTTCATCTTTACACCTGGACATGGTAGGTTCATCTCTATACCTGGACATGGGGATGTTAAGTTTCTTCACTACACTTAGACATGGAAGGTAAAGTTCATCACAGTACATAGACATGGTTGGTAAGGTTCATCGCTACACCTGGACATGGGAGGTAAGGTTCATCACTGCACTTGAACATGGAATGTAAGGTTCATCACTATACCTGGACATGGTAGGTAAGGTTCATTTCCATACCTGGACATGGGAGGTAAGGTTCATCACTGAATTTGAACATGGAAGGAAAGGTTCATCACTATACATGGATATGGTAGGTAAGGTTCATTACTACACCTGGACATTGGAAGTAAGGTTCATCACTACACCTGGACATGGGATGTTATGTTCATCGTTACACCTGGACATGGCCATAATGTAAGGTTCGTCACTACAGATGGATATGGGATGTAAGCTTCTGAACCGCACCTGGAAGGAGGTAAGGCTCATATCTGCTCCTAGACAAATGGCAGGGGGAAAATCTGAAGCAGCATCTAGAAGGTTTTGCTGCTCCATATTTTTTGGTTACTGATAAGTATCTGGAAGGTATTGACTAACTTTTAGTAAACTGTGGAACTCGCACGATGGACAGCGCTTGCTAACGTTGTCTGTCTTTGGGGCACTACTTGAGTATTTTACTTGGCGAGCAATACCCCACAGGCTTCATTATATGAAAACTATCTGAACGACAGTACTTTGAAGACGTGACGCGCTGTTGGCCCTGATGGTGGATGTTAATCTGATTGCCATTACATTTTTGGATGTTACCTGATAGACGTTACCATATGGACAATGACCGACGGACTTCCTGTTATGGTTAGCAGATGATGGACATTTTATGGAAAGGAACTCACGTGCTTCTCATGGTGGAAATTAGATGAAGGAAAGCACGTGGCGAACAATACCCCACAGGCTTCATTATATGAAAACAATCTGAACGACAGTACTTTGAAGACGTGACGCGCTCTTGGCCCTGATGGTGTATGTTAATCTGATTGCCACTATATTTTAGATGTTACCTGATAGACGTTACCCTACGGACAATGACCGATGGACTTCCCGTTATGGTTAGCATATGATGGACATTTTATGGAAAGGAACTCATGTGCTGCTCATGGTGGAAATTACATGAAGGAAAGCACGTGACAGAAAGTACCAGTTAGAGCTCACCTGTTGGACAGAAGATGGAGGTTACGGACACATTACTTGCTGGCCCTCACCTGGTCATCTAGGACGAGGTCACAGAAGGCGGGTATGTACTTGGCCCACTCTACTAGGATGAGGAGCTGCTGCTTCATGCTGTCGCACACGTCCATCATGCCAGCAACCTTCTTGTTCATCACGCTTACTTCACCCATCGCAGGGGAGAACTGCCAGGGGAATGGTAGCATTTTCACATTTTTGTGTCGGTTTGGTGTCCACAGACGTATATAACAGGTCATATTACTTTTTTAAGCTGATACGGCACTGATAACTGAATGCCCCAAACAAGACCACATCATGTCAAATACACGTCTCTGTGCTACTGGGCTGTTCCTGGAACACCGAGAGTGAAAAGTCACCTTGGCGAGGCTTTCTCATTAGGACTACGGTTTCGTCAAAAGAACTTCTCACTCCAGAGGAGTCATATTTCCTTGCAACTGGAAGTAGCTCAGCCTTGGACAGCAGAAGACTTTTAGAAAGAGGTGCTAGGTAACATCAGGACTAATTCATAGAAATTGGTCCTGGGATGATTAGAAATAAATGATAACTTCATAGAAATTGGTCGTGGGATTAGAAAAACAAATGATAATTATATGTACATATATATCCAAGTCAGGTATCCATTTTGTCAAGCAACCCCTAAGGTAGGATGAATAGCTAGGTTGACGGTGGATCAGGAATTAAAATTAAACCTTATCGGTCTCCACGGCGGCCCGCGAATGTACCGGTCAGCAACGCTAACCGCAACACCACGGAAGTCAGTCAGATTAATGACCGTTTTTGTTCTTCCATAACACCAGGGTATATCATTAAAAGGCATAAAATAGGAAATAAAATTTCGCTAATTTTGGCGTGGCTGGCGAATTTTTGGTATGTACTGCGAACAGGGACCCTGGTCATCCAGAGAAAGAGCTGGAAAACATATAATTAAAGAGACGAAAGGAGGAATAGAATCAAACAGAGAGAAGGCTCACCTGGCGGGAAAGGTGGTCGGCGTTTAGAATGGTGGAGAGGGACATATTGCTGCCGCCGCCGCCCGCGTCGTCGTAGCTGGGTCGGCGGGTGCTGATCCGGTCACGCTCGTTCTGCACGGCTGCCAGATATTAAAGACAGAATGAACCATCGTGAGACAAAGGCCTTCGTCCGGGCCGAAATCTGGTATCTAAGATGACTAAGGTACAGCAGAACCCCACACGCACACGTTCACAATGTCAATGATCATTTGTTTGCATGACGCAAAGAATGGAAACTCAAGAGGTCATAAAATGAAAAACACCTTTTAGAAAAAAAAAGATGTAAAGTTCATTTGTTTTATATTGTATTGGAAAATAACAAGTGATGAAACTTTGAATGCATATAGCATACAGAAGGTTAGAATGGTTTATAACAAGTTCAAGAGATGGGGCTCCGTCAGCTTCAACTACCCGTACAGTGCAAATACATGAATCAGTATATTCCATGGTTTACCCCTGCTGTTTCATATATACGACACGCAGATGAAGAATATACGTAGGCAGTATTTTTTCCTCTATCCCAGGGACGATATATATATATATATATATATATATATATATATATATATATATATATATATATATATATATATATAAAGTTGAGACACCTACCTTCCTTCTTCATGCCTGCCCTAATACACTTGCGAAGCCTGCAGTAGCGGCACTGGTTCCTCTTGTCCTTGTCCACGGTGCAGCTTCTGCTGAACCTGGGGAGGGAGGTGCACGGGTATCGTGTAAGTTACACCAGATTTCTGACCATCCCTGCCTCTTATCCGTAAATCTAGACATATGTCAGTGTTACGTTAGGCCGTGGGGTGTCTGTTCTGTGTCTGTGTAAGAAATATATTTAAACAGGTCGATAATCAGGGATTAAAAGCTGAACTTTATGAGCTTATGAAAGAAATGCTTTGGTTCCCTCTTCACTTTCTGGTGTTTTCAGAAACGTTTTGCAGGTTTCTTTGTGTTTACTAGGGTGTCGTGTAAGAAGTTACGTGACAAGGTTGTGTACGAAGGGCATGAGCAGCTTGACCACCTGGAGTTGTAATAGGCCATCAGTAGTGATGCTAAAACTGCTACCGTTTCAGTGCTAACATTACCTGTCGTGTTAAAGTCACAAGTACTTGCTTACTGTACAAGTGGTGCTGATATTGTAAGTGATGGTGACATCATAAGCAGTGTTTCAAGATCATAAACAGAATCGACATCACCCTCAGAAATGATATCGCTCGCGTTCATAATGGTATAGTAATTATTGTCGTCAATGGCAGGGCTAATTTGCTAGCTTAGACATCAATGTATTAACATCAGTAAAAGTAACAGAACTGTGACACGCCGCTAACACCACGAACGGCGTCAACATCAGCAGGAGCAACAATACTGGGCCACTGAATTACAAGATGTTAAAGAGATGGGGAAACATGGAGACAGGTTGGAAAATACTTGTGGAAGAGCTGTCCTCTTGAACAGACTTTGCCAATGTATGTGTTTCCAAGAAGAATAAGTTGTAGGGAATAAGAGAAGCGCGCTTAAGTGCAGAAGCATACTCCTTTAGAACATAAGGATAGATGACATCTGGTCCATACGCCTTGTTTGTATTCAGAAAGAAGTACACTTTGGACTGTAAGAACAGAGATTACAGGGAATTATAGGAATAATAAGAGGAGCATCGGAGAGTCGGGAAAAGTCAGAGTCACAGTTATCGAAAGTAGAGTTCGATAGACGGCTGTAGTATCGTCAGAACGGAAAAATTGAGGAAAGGTAGTTCAACCTAAAAGATTTATCAGCACCGTAACATAGGTAACTTGAGCATTACATCCCCGTGAGTAACATCACCAGCAGTAATAGTAGTAATACCTGCAGTTGTAGGTGTGGTTTTTCCTGACGGAGCGGCGAAAAAAGCCCTTGCAGCCGTCGCAGGAATGGGCGCCGTAGTGTTTGCCGGTGGCTCGGTCGCCGCAGATGGCGCACGCCAGACCTGCTAGCCCGCCGCCCACGGTACAAGCCGCTTGCACGTCCCCACTTCCTGGAGCCCCACCCATGATGGTCACGCCCACCCCGCCCACGGTGCACAGCGTCGAACTGCCTGCGTGGAAGAGAAACGGGAAGGATTAGAGGTTTCATTTATAGATGAGTGTGTGTGAATTTTCAGTGAAGTGAGAGTATGTGTGTTTGTTCATATTTAGGTACCCTGAATGTATGATAAGCGCTCGTGGGAAGGGTATGATGGGAGTGTGTGATGGTTGTGAAATTATATGTGGATAAGTAGGGTATTACATAGTATGTGTGTGAATTTCACGGGAGCTTACTAGTAAATAATTCATATGTATGTGTGGTTCTAGATGATTTATGATGGGTGCAGGTGGTTCTAGTTACTATATAATGGGTGTGGGTGGGTCTAGCAAGCAGGGATGTGAATTATAGTGAAATCAAAGTTTTTTCATCCTCGACAGCTTGAAACAAAAGTATTATACATTCCCAAAGACTGACCTGCCGAGCTTGTTTCTCAGTAGAGCTCAAGAAACCATCTCTTGGAAATCTAACCAAAAATTTCATTAAAAGGGGAACATTTTGGGTCTTTATGTTAAAAATTCCAATCTTGAGTAATAATGATATGTATTTGTTTATATTATTTCTTTTACACGTGGCATACTGTGAAATCTGATGTATGTTGACCAACATCTCAATGAGCTTTAGTTATCAGGGAGGATGATTCAACAAGATATCATAGTTATCACAGCCGGGATACGAACCCCCTTCCCGTCCTCCTCAACCGACGCATTGATGTTTGAGTTGTAATTGTGGCAGGAACGCAAAATATTTGTCCTCTCTCCAGGGTGGGTAAACAGTGTGGTTAGATTGTATGACTGGTTTTGAAGGGTGTAAGTTGAGTTTGTAGTGGTTGTAGTGTAAGTGTGCACAGGGTTAGGAGGGCGTTGAGTAGATGTCTTGTAGTCGTGTAAGTCTGATGTGTCACTGAAGATGATGGACAACTATACTCGGGGAGTGGACGTAAGATCACCTGGAAATTAATCTTGAGTGACGGATGTCCACAGCTTTTCAAATGTTGGGTCGCTAGTTAGTAATTTCTTTGGTCATACGCTACCGTTTATTCGTCATAAATGCCGGTGACGGGAATAGTGGGGATTGAATTTGACAACCTCCAGCAAAGCCCAGCAGGTCGTCTGACACATAATCCTCAGTCCTAAAGCTAGAATAACTTCCAGTATTTATCACAATATAGGATTAGGACTTTCATCACAAGATGAAAGTCCACCGTGTGAAACGCTGAAACGCTTCTTGACGTTGGAAGAGATTCTCATTCTTCTTTTGATACCAAAACGAAGAACAATCGTTCAATGTCAGCGTCTTTGTAATATCTTAACTAAGCGAAGGTGAGGAATCTATTCCACAGCAGTTTCAAATTCTAGGATAAAAGGTACTGAAAGCTGTGTCCGTCCAGTTTCCTAAAATATAAAGCCAATGATGGGGATTCTGGAAGCTTTTCACTTGACGCGTACCTACTCAAAACACATGACTGATTGATAGTTTGTCTAAAGATTACCGTCCGCGTCAACAACAAACGTCATTATCGGCGCCATACTCACTCTGCTGCTGCAGCACGGCTGAGTTAGGTACGATGACGGAGTGGGTCGGCGTGCTTGGGATGGGCGTCGGGGGCGGAGCCATGAGTGTGCTGTTACTGCTGCTGGTGTTGGGGTAGTGTTGTGTGGGCGGCAGGGGTGTGCTGGTGACCGGATAGGCCTGCGAGGAAGGTGTTAACACAGCCACATGACCTCCGCCGCCCGCAATGTCCACATCACCGCGCGGGAGACTCATCCCTCCGAACCACAGGCTCAACAACCTTATCACCGTCACTGGGCAGCTCAAGTGATGATGAATCTATCAGTTTTTATCGTCTTTTCCACTGGTTCTCCACTTCATGAAAGACTGGCGCTAGTTAGATGAGGTAGTTGAACTCCTGTTGCTCCTGCAGACTTGCTTGTAAGGTGGCTCCTCCCTTCGTGACTCAGTTTGGTCTCTTATTTGTGAGATGTTTGAAGATTGCAGAATTGTATCTAAGGGAGAGAAGAATATGAGTGATTTCTAGGTATGTTCAGAACGAGTTATATATATATATATATATATATATATATATTGATGACACTAGTCCGTGAAGATAGTTATCAAGGTAAAATCACACTTCAGTATTTCATATAATTCTATTTTTATATTCATGTGGCACAGTATGTTTCATGAAGACAGTCCATCTCATCAGCGACAAAGCGACAATATATATATATATATATATATATATATATATATATATATATATATATATATATATATATATATATATATTTTTTTTTTTTTTTTTTTTTTCAAACTATTCGCCATTTCCCGCGTTAGCGAGGTAGCGTTAAGAACAGAGAACTGGGTCACTGAGGGAATATCCTCACCTGGCCCCCTTCTCTGTTCCTTCCCTTGGAAAATTAAAAAAAATTGAGAGGGGAGGATTTCCAGCCCCCCCGCTCCCTCCCCTTTCAGTCGCCTTCTACGACACGCAGGGAATACGTGGGAAGTATTCTCTCTCCCCCATCCCCAGGGAGAATATATGAATATATATATATATATATATATATATATATAAATATATATATATATATATATATATATATATATATATATATATATATATATATATATATATTTCACTATTCGATATTTCCCGCATTAGCGAGGTAGCGTTAAGAACAGAGGACTGAGCCTTTGAGGGAACATCCTCACTTGGCCTTCTTCTCTGTTCCTTCTTTTGGAAACGAGAGGGGAGGATTTCCAGCCCCCCGCTCCCTTCCCTTTTAGTCGCCTGCTATCCCTAGGGATAATATATATATATATATATATATATATATATATATATATATATATATATATATATATATATTTTTTTTTTTTTTTTTTTTTTTTTTTTTTATACTTTGTCGCTGTCTCCCGCGTATTGCGAGGTAGCGCAAGGAAACAGACGAAAGAAATGGCCCAACCCCCCCCATACACATGTACATACACACGTCCACACACACAAATATACATACCTACACAGCTTTCCATGGTTTACCCCGGACGCTTCACATGCCTTGATTCAATCCACTGACAGCACGTCAACCCCTGTATACCACATCGCTCCAATTCACTCTATTCCTTGCCCTCCTTTCACGCTCCTGCATGTTCAGGCCCCGATCACACAAAATCTTTTTCACTCCATCTTTCCACCTCCAATTTGGTCTCCCTCTTCTCCTCGTTCCCTCCACCTCCGACACATATATCCTCTTGGTCAATCTTTCCTCACTCATTCTCTCCATGTGCCCAAACCATTTTAAAACACTCTCTTCTGCTCTCTCAACCACGCTCTTTTTATTTCCACACATCTCTCTTACCCTTACGTTACTTACTCGATCAAACCACCTCACACCACACATTGTCCTCAAACATCTCATTTCCAGCACATCCATCCTCCTGCGCACAACTCTATCCATAGCCCACGCCTCGCAACCATACAACATTGTTGGAACCACTATTCCTTCAAACATACCCATTTTTGCTTTCCGGGATAATGTTCTCGACTTCCACACATTTTTCAAGGCTCCCAAAATTTTCGCCCCCTCCCCCACCCTATGATCCACTTCCGCTTCCATGGTTCCATCCGCTGACAGATCCACTCCCAGATATCTAAAACACTTCACTTCCTCCAGTTTTTCACCATTCAAACTCACCTCCCAATTGACTTGACCCTCAGCCCTACTGTACCTAATAACCTTGCTCTTATTCACATTTACTCTTAACTTTCTTCTTCCACACACTTTACCAAACTCCGTCACCAGCTTCTGCAGTTTCTCACATGAATCCGCCACCAGCGCTGTATCATCAGCGAACAACAACTGACTCACTTCCCAAGCTCTCTCATCCCCAACAGACTTCATACTTGCCCCTCTTTCCAAGACTCTTGCATTTACCTCCCTAACAACCCCATCCATAAACAAATTAAACAACCATGGAGACATCACACACCCCTGCCGCAAACCTACATTCACTGAGAACCAATCACTTTATATATATATATATATATATATATATATATATATATATATATATATATATATATATATATATATTACACTACCTTCCTGCGCAGTTATGTGAAGTGGTCTCCTCTCCCGCACTTCAAATTATCAACCAGTTACCAGATCTGCATTCACTCAGTAACCTAAGTGATTTCAAGATAGAACCACTCAAAATGTCAAGGAGCCAACGAGTCGATCTATTCAACTCTGTACCAGTCATCATCTGATTAGGAAATGATAGTTTGATCACCAGCCCTATGATTATCAAATCGTCAGAAGACCATCCATCCACTGGTCTAATTACACTTCCATAGAACATAATAACCCGATCCAGTAGGGCTCGACTATCCGTACCTAGCCATCCACATACTCGAGTTATATCTCGCAGTGATTGTTTTGGGCAGAATAATGAATTACGTAGATGTATATGGTAAGATTAACGAACGACAGAAGATAAAGAAAGGTGTTGAAGTATGGCATTTATCCTTCAACAGGAATTGCCAAATTGAGACACTTCTGTCCATCGTGGGATGATCATTCTGTGTTGATCTATGGTCACTCCATGGAGAGTAGACCTTCCCCAGTACGTGTATTACCGTAGAAAGTACTAGTTGATCAACAAAACTGTAGGGGTTTGAAAGTGAAATATATACACTGAAATTGAAAGATTTAAAATCATTGAGAAAACTTGAAATAAAATGTAGATAGATTGATTAACTTTTTAAAGTATGCATGAATATATGAATCTATAAATAAAGTTTTCAGATATTTTTTAAAGGAATCCAAAATATATTCCTCTAGTTTTAAGATTGTAGATATTTTGTCAAACTGGATAACCATTAGGTTGTAGAACTTAATTAATTCCACAAAACCAAATCAAATTAGTTGGAGCCTACGGCCGCTTGGCGAGAGGTAATATACACAAAACTCTATATTGATAGAGAATTGCATAGGTGAAAACATTGGTAAGGTCCATGGGTGTGTATGTGTAATGCGTGCGTGTGCGATCGCGTCTGTGCAAACACGATGGATGAGGATATGCTAGAGCTTGTGGCGACTAGGATGGCCTTGTCGGAGCGCCACGTAGCGGGCGCGCGTCTAGTATTTACCGTGATCAGTAATATCTGGCGTTCATCTTTTGACCTAATAACAGTAGTTGAACAGTGCACTTCCTTGGGCAAGTTAAGGTATCAACCTCTCTCTTTCTCGTTACCGGTACGACTCGCACGGGTATCGGGGAGGGTTAGGTACCGCTGCGGAGTGAGCTAGGACGTAAGTGGTTGTCAAGTTCTCACTTCTCTGGTCCAGGTAACTGTTCTTTTTCTCTCTGCCCCGCCCACGCATGGGATACGGCTCATTCAGTCCACAAACATACACCCTCTTCATCTTACACATAATTCTTTTTAACGCGTAACTCATACGATTTAGTATTAACTGTTTTCATACTGTGAGCGCTACGTGCTCGCTCTAACCCTGCCTTTTTGGCAAAAATCTAGTCGTAAGTACTGGTGAGTAAACAGTTTCATGTGGCATGCTGTCAGCTGAACACCTCAGCTTCATAATTGCTTTTAAGTACAAGCAGAAAGAAGTACACTACTTGCATTCAAGCTGGGATATGTTGTGGCAACATGCTGGTTCCCTTCACATGATGAACAGCATAAAACAGTTGGATGGACGGCGATGGTGGGAGGTAATGTGGGGTTGCTGCCATGGTAGGGTGGAGATAGGGGGAGTTAGGTGATGCAGGTAGGGGAAGAGGGAATGTAGCGAGGAGAATGGTTGAGGTAATGGTAGGGCAGTGATTGAGGAGCCAGTGGGCATAAGAAGTAAGGATGGAGGAAAGAGAGGGTGTGGTGAAGAGGCTGTAGAGGGATAGGCAATTTGGAGTTATGAAGGAGGGAGGGTGGGGGCGGTAAGGTGATGGGATAGAGAAAGGTGTGAGGTCAACTGGTGGCAGGGCTGTTGTTTGTAGAGGGGAGTTGCCAAGGCTATTGTTTGCGGCAGTAAGAGCTAGGTGGGCTTTTGTTTGTGTTGGAGGGCTACCAGAGCCGTTGTTTATGGTGGGGAGCCTGCATGACTGTTAAATGTCGCCAGGGATTGCCTTATGCTTGCACACACACACACACACACACATTCAGATTTTTGGATGAGCGACCTCATGAAGATGATGTCAACACTGTCCGGCGTCCCCTCCTCCTGCCAAACACCACACTGTCCACGGCTACTGATCGTACTATCATTACAAGTTCTGAGCTCGCATCAAGTAGTCGGGAAGACGTGCAGATAAACGCGTAGTACTGATCTGGCCACAACATTGATGATACGTACTGCACCTTATTCCACCCAGCGGGAAAAGCAGTGTAGTAGCCTGAGTGAGAGCGGACATTGGGAGGATGCTCGATTGTCACAATGTAGGGTGTGGCGCCGGTGTGCCTGCTGGACCGCTAGTGAGCTTTGATCGAAATAACTTATTGGTTTACACCACAGGACACCTTCCTCACTGACCAAAGTTGCCGCTTGGTCTTTCTCATGTAATGGAATACTAACATGAAGACTTACATAGACACTAATGTCTACAATCATTGCATACGAGGCTAGCAAACTGGAGGTTACATAGTTAACTTTAACTTTCAAATTTAGTTCAGGACTTTTGGAAAACGAGTTACGTGTCGTCAACAGTGAGAAATAAGCCCCAGCCTACCACCTTGCGGAGAGATGAATGGTGACTTAATAATACCAGTAATGATCAGGCATCACCTTTACCACATTATCAACCCTGTGGTCATCTCCCCACTCATATATATATATATATATATATATATATATATATATATATATATATATATATATATATATATATTTTTTTTTTTTTTTTTTTTTTCATACTATTCGCCATTTCCCGCGATGGCGAGGTAGCGTTAAGAACAGAGGACTGGGCCTTTGAGGGAATATCCTCACCTGGCCCCCTTCTCTGTTCCTTCTTTTGGAAAATTAAAAAAAAAAAAAAAAAAAAAAAAAAACGAGAGGGGAGGATTTCCAGCCCCCCGCTCCCTTCCCTTTTAGTCGCCTTCTACGACACGCAGGGAATACGTGGGAAGTATTCTTTCTCCCCTATCCCCAGGGATAATATATATATATATATATATATATATATATATATATATATATATATATATATATATATATATATATATATATATATATATATATGCAAGTTATTGTATCTATGACGTTATCTATTGGTATTTTCAGTGATTATATAAATCGATTCGGTTTTATTTTCTGTATGCTACCTAGAATGGTTCTCCTGAGCCAATCCCGTGATCCCTAGAGTTTCCTCACGACCTTCGCCCACCCGTGTATGACGGCCCCGATGTCCCGCCCGCTCCCTTAAGTATAAAGGTCATGAACACTATCAGTTTGTGAATGGGGTGAGATATTGGTTTAGGAAGTGAACTTTGCCACCGTTTAATTTTCCTTCCTCTGAATCATACTGGCGTTCGCTTTTCCTTCCTCTGATTCATGACGTTCATTCTTCTGAATCATACCAGGATATAATCTCGAGGGTGACCTTGTTAGATATGTCTGAGATTCTACCACAACCGCCCATGGCATTGTTGATGTAGCCAACTTGATTGTTACGGTATTGTGTCTGTGTGACGTACTCGTCTCGGGAAAGAATGTGATTGATTCTCTTATTAAGGTTCTCATTGTTAGCGAGGCTATAGCAGCAACGCCCGACACCTATACGCAACTTATGGACGTCGATAGGTTGACACTGTTGTAGATGCAGTTGGCATGTGTGACGCTAGACTTAAATTTTACTCTGAGATAAATTTATTTCCATTCAGAAATGGCACTGAAACCATATAAGAATCTAACATTCTCAGCGTTTAAGGGTTAAACTTTCGCTGGTGAAAACGAAGGTGGATTATACAAATTCCTCGTGCGAAATGTAGAGTATATAAACGTAAGCAGTAATGAATGAAAGGATAATTTTCAGTGTTCACAAATCGCAACATTACCTTCTAATCTGAAACAGTGGAATAATTCCCTTTATGGTAGACATGCACAGTAGGTAGCATGTCAACTCATCCCTTGAATGACGTAGTGACATCATCCTCGGGGTAGTCTAGGGTTCAGAACCTGTTGTGCATAGCGGTGGCGGTGACACAGACGAGTCTAACGTCCAGAGGTGGAGCTGGTGAGGGAACGCACTGGTGAGTGAGCATTTTCTTACCCTGCACCAGAGAGGGGGGGAACACTCGCTCAACACACAATGGCCAACACCTAGGCACTGGGGTTGGCCAAGGCCTTGCTACCCTGGTCAAACTTATGTTTATAAAGGGAAGGATGTACACACATGTATATAGGTCCGTCACTGTCTGCACACCCACTGCTGTTGCGTTATCTCTATATCTCCCCCTCTCTTGGTGGTTGCGAGGGACACCTGTTGGTCATGAGAGTATATTTGGCAGTAAAGTTGTTTGAGAAGGTCACATTTGATGGTGACATGCATGTTTGATGATAAGGGATTTTTTTTTTCTGTGGTTTTGATGCACACGAGGTTATGGTAAGTGGCACGTGGTGGTAAAACATGCATGTATACCTGGTGAAGGTTAGGTACCCGTTGATGGACCTGTGTAATGGTTGGTGGCGGAAACACATTCGATAATGGTGAAGGGGG